>NW_005368708.1:552691-571335 GCF_000412655.1 Myotis brandtii | reverse complement strand
CATATATGTTTACCAGAGTTATATCCTCTTGTTGAATTGCTCTCTTTAGTATTTGAAGTGGCCTTCCTTATCTCTTGTTATGGCCTTTACTTTGAGGTCTATTTTGTCAGATATAAGTATTGCTACCCCAGCTATTTTTTTTTTCATTTCCATTCGCCTGAAAAATGTTTTTCCATCCCTTCACTATCAGTGTGTGTAAGTCCTTTGTTCTGAGGTGGGTCTCTTGTAGACAGCAGATATATGGGTCATATTTTCTTATTCATTCAGCTACCCTATGTCTTTTGATTGGAGCATTTAATCCATTTACCTTTAAGGTTATTATTGATAGGTGCTTGTTTGTTGCCATTTTAATTCTTTATGCCTGTGTTCCTTCTTCCCTTCCTATTTCTTCTTTTTACAGCAGTCCCTTTAGCATTTGTTGCATTGGTGGATTGGTGGTAATAAACTCCCTTAGCCCCTTTTTTGTCTGTGAAACTCCTGATTTCACCTTCAATTTTGAATGATAGTCTTGCTGGGTAAAGTATTCTTGGATTCAGTCCCTCGCTTTGCATGACTTTGTATATTTCATTTCATTACCTTCTGGCCTGATGTGTTTCTGTTGAGATATCAGTTGATAGTATGATGGGAGATCCCTTATTGGTATCTTTCTGTCTCGCTCTGGCAGCCTTTAAGATTCTTACTTTGTCATTGGTGTTTGCCAATTTAATTATGATGTGTCTTGGTGTTGGTCTTTTTGGATTTATCTTATTTGGGACTCTGTGTGCTTCTTGAACTTGTGTGAATTTTTTCTTCCCAACATCATGAAAGTTTTCTGTCATTATTTGTTCAAACAGGTTTTCTATTTCTTGCCCAGTTTCCTCTCCTTCTGGCACCCCTATTATGTGGATGTTATTTATTGCAGCTATGTCATTCTTCATTTCCTCCTGATTTTTACACATGTTGAATTTGTCTTCCATCCTTTTCAGTGTCCTTATGACCATTGCTCTGAATTCTTTCTCTGATAAATTGCTTGCCTCCATTTTGTTGACTTCCTTTTCTGGTGATTCCTCCTTTCCTTTCATATGGGGGGCTGTTTCTTTGTCTCCCCATTTTTGCTCCTCTCAGGGTGTCTGGTTATGTGGCTCACTCTCTACCACATTGACCGAAAGGCACAAAATACAACTCAGCAAGACACACACAGAGGGCACAAAACACGAATGTATTAATGACACAGATAACCCCAATAAACGTGACTACCAGAGAAAAGAGAATTAGGAGAGAGAAGAGAGAGAAAAAATGATATTGAGAAAAGGAAAAAAAGGTAAGAGATAAAAGATATAGAAGAAAAAAGAAGGGGAAAATATACATATATGGGGAGAAAACTCCACAAAACAAACTAACAAAAAAAATGCTAACAACAAACACCCAGAAAAAAAGGGGGGAACTGAATCTGAAGAGGCAGAGCTTATTTCCGGAAGGAACTGAATGGCCACAGTTCAGTATAGAGGAGGTAGAAAGAGTATGAGTGGATAAGGAGAAAAGTAAAAAACAAAATAATCAATAAAAAATAAAAAGACAAAAATATTCCCCTTTCTTTTATCTGTCTATCTATCTATCTATCTATCTATGTATCTACATAGTCATCTATTTTTGGAAAAGGAGAATGGAGTAGAGAGCAAATAGGCTTGAGTTTAGTGAGTGAAACTGATTAAGCAATTAGGAGAAGAAGAGAGCAAGAGAGGAGAGGAAAAACAAAAGCATAAAAAATTGACTAGCAAAGAAAGAGAAAAGAGAAGTGTGCATGGACTTGCAGCAGGGAAGAGGAAATTAGATTTATGAGTAAGCCAACAGATACTACTATAATAGTAATGCGTCAATAAAGCAGATAAAGAAGATCAATTTTTAACAAGGGGTAAAAAGAAAGGAGAGAGGAACAGAAGAAGAGAAACAGGATGAAAAAGGGATAATTGAGGAAGAAAATATTGGCAAAAAATAAGATAAAGTAAAATAATGATAAAAAATAATAATAAAATAAAAAATAGAATGAAGAACACTAATCCAAAAAAGGGTTAAAAAAGCCTATATAATAAAAGCCTAATATGCTAAGTGTCCAACCTTTCATTTGACCATTCAATAAGTCGCTATGACTCACACTAACCACCAGGGGGCAGACACTCTGACCAGTAGGTTAGCTTGCAGCTGGGGTCTGGCTGATTGGGACTGGGAGAGACAGGCTGGACACACCCTGGGGCCCTCCCGTGGTCCCTCCCTGGCCCTAATTGTGCACCAGTGGGGTCCCTCGGCCTGGCCTGTGCCCTCTCGCAATCTGGGACCCCTTGGTGAATTTTGGAGAGCCGCTTTCAGCCCGATCTCCGCAGGCCTGGCCAAGGGACCCCACTGGACTTCTAGTAATAATAATAAAATAAAATAAAGAAAAAAATTTGTTTCTTAAGTAAAAGGTAAAAAATAAAAAAGTGAAGTAGTGAACTGTCATTAGCTTCAGCTGAGTTTTAATGTCCCATGGGTGCTGATTTAAGACCCCTTTTATTGTTCTGTCTGCCACTTCTCAGTTTCCTGTTAGGTAGCCAGCACCATGTTGAAGTTCCCAGCGATCCACCACTCCTCTGTGTCTGCCTCCCCAGCCTTAGTTTCAGGCAGGCAGGATCAATCTGCCTGCTTTGTTTGTCTGCCTGCTTTCAGTTGTATTTACACAAGCATCTATTTCTGACATGGGTGCTAGGTGGGGGTGTTGTGTATTAGTTTCTGGGACCAAACGGCCCCTCAACCCTGGGGGTATTTAGATTCTTCATTTCCCTGCAGAGCTTGAGGCTGGGTGCTATTGCTCTAGTTGCCCTGCAGGTGCTGCTGTGGCAGAGAGGGGGGCTGGCTTTTTAGGAGAAAAATGGCTGTTTAGGGTTAAAGGGACTGGAAGGTCCGAGTGCTGGATTCCTAGTTGCCTCCCCCTGTGCTCCTCCCCAGCCTCCACAAAACTGCACTTCCACCTGCATCACAGCATCAGTGAGTGTTTGTAATTGAAAGATCCTATGTACTGGGTTTAGTGAGTAAAAACAAGGAAAATATAAAGGCAGAGCAACCACTCTGCTGCGCATTTCTCTCCCCCGGCACTGCGCGGCCAGTGCGGATCTTCAGGCTCCCTTTCTGGGCGCAGCCTCCTATGGCCATGGACTTAGATCTAGATTCCCCAGCTGCCAGCAGCCCTGTGGACCCCCTTCCACAGTTGAGTGTTATGCGTGTCCCCAAGGGACGCAGACTTAGTGCAACGCAGTTTCCTTCTGATACTCTCATCCCGGTAGTCAGGAGTCTCTCTATCCAGCCCAAATCCCTGATCCTACTGTTCTCCAGGCTTCCTCTGTCTTTTCTGGCCATGGATTGTCTCACCAGCTGTGTTTAACTTGCCAATTCCAGGTGGATGTTATTCAATTTAGTTGTTTCTTCTATCTGTTCCGTGAGAAGGTGCGGGACATGTCCGCCTATTTGGCTCCCATTTTGTTTCCCCCCAGACAAACTTTTTAGGAGCCCACAGCCAGGGAGGCTGGAGTCTTGGTGTTTGTGGGGTCCCAGCTGAGGCAGTGGGTCCCTGGCCGGTATGGCTGTAGGGTCCTGGGTGGTGTCTGAGGGCATCCTGGGTGGAGGTGAGGCTGGGCTCCCAGTCACAGCAACTCTCCCCTTCAAGATGGTGCGGCCTCTCATGAATAAAGCTATTTTTAATAAAATACTTTTCTTTCCTTAATTTCCCCTCCTTGTCCTTCCAGATATAGTTGTAAGTACCCCTTTCTCTAGTCTTACTGTCTAACTCTAAAATATATTGAAGACTTACCAGCACAATCCTCAGATAATTTCCCCTCTGAGGTAGTAAATAAGTTAAGCATTTCCATGCATCTGCTACTCTGTTGCACTTCCATGTGGCTACAAAGGTCAAGGAGACAGGATCCCACCTTTCTAGCATCTTGGTCAGCTTACATGAAAACCATTGACTTGTTGCTGGGCTTATCAGAGAGAACTGTCCATGTCTCAACCCATCCAAACTGAGGTTGTCATCTGGGTGAGCTTTCCATCTAGAAAACAGTCCCAGAAAAGGCCTTCACCCTCCATGGAAGCTGGATGAAATGTACTTGTGCAATGAAGAGCCCACATATTTCTCCATATGTATTATCACTATTTGTTAGGCTAAAAACTATGTGAGGTGTTCTATATCAAGCATATGGCACATAGTAAGTGATCAGGAAGTATTAATTACTATTATCTGAGTCACAATAATAATCACCAACTTTTTATCACTATGTGATGGGCACTTTTCTAAGCAAATCTTAAAACAACTCTGTGAGGTAGGCACTATTTCATTCTCTTTTAACAGATGGGGGACTAAGGCACAGAATAGCCCCAGTTCTCAGGACCTAGACATGAGGATCTGTTTTAACATATGGCACCCACCCAACATGAGAATAGGCAGTGACAACAAGGGCAGAAGAGAATTCACTAATATCTTATTCCTTTGTTCCATCTCTAGAACCACTGCCCAAGACCAAGTCACCACCTCCTCTTGCCTGGTCCACGGCAGCCACCTCCTCTCTTGATGCCCTATATCCACTATTAATTGCTACAGTCCATTCTTCAAACAACCATCACAACCATCAAAATGATCCTTTAACTCATGGGCCACACAATGATATGTCCCTCTAAGAACTCTTCATTCCCTTCCATTGCACTTAGAATGAAATCCACACCTGTATGACCTGGCAAACTCTGCCAATTTTTCCAGTTTCATGCTGTGACATATTCTCTTAGGCCCAGTATTCCCATGCCACACTGACCTCTCACCAGTTTTTAAAAACATTCAAACTCTTTCTTATGTCAGAGCATTCATACATGCAGTTCCCTTTGCTCTTGTCTCCATCCTTTATCCTTCAGAGCTCTGCTCATACTTCAATACCCCCTCTATCCCCATTTTCTATATCTCAACACCCTCTTTTTATCCTTCATTGATTTCACAACTGAGAATTATTTTCATTTGTTTTGATTATGTCCTTGCTTTCTCTCTACTTTCCCCCACTAAACTGGAAGCTCTGTAAAAGCAACAATCATGTCCATATTGTTTGCTATTGTATCCTCAGCACTTCATACAGGCTCATGGCAGGTGTGCAATAAATAGTGGTTGATAAATAAATGGCTGGTGTATTTGGAATGTATAGATTGTGATATTTGGAGACACGACAGGCAATGGCTTGGGATCACGTTGCCTTACTTCCCTGGCTGCCAAAAGTTTTATTTGTATACTGTTGTCTGCCATCTTGTGCTACAGATCTGAGCATGGGCCTGTCTCATTCCAGAGAGTTGTGACCTCATTTGAATTTTAATGCAAAGAAGACACAGATCCATTTTGCACACAAAGAAAAGATGGTGTCTGTTACAATTGGTTTTCTTGGCCTTGTGGAAAGATGCAGAATGAAAGGTAGAAGGATATTAGATATTCAGTAGTTCTCTTATTGTTCAGAATATCCAGGAAATTCTATTTCCTAAACAGCATTTATAGAATACCTAATATGCTGCTTCCTTGCTATTCTCAGCCACATGAAATAGTTGAATCTAAGTCCCATAGCATAGTCAATCATGTATATATCCACCCTCAAATAATTTAATATTATAGAATGTGAACCAATAAGCTAATTGAGTGTGCATTTAAGAATTTAACTTTGCACCTTTGGAAGTTAATTTCTCCTTTATATTACTAGAGACATTCTCTGACAAAGATAAAGAGGTGGATAGATTTTTGTTTCTTTTCACCTTTCAGACATTCCTTGGATTTTTCTCAGAAAGATTGGTATAAAGCAAATCTCATTTTTTCTTAACCCTCCACCTTTGTCTCGGCCAAAGGGTGAACTATGGGAAGATCGCATGGGTGGTGTTCTAAACAACTTTCCCTTGATTGAATAACCCTTCTCCCAAGGGCTACTTGTGCGGTTTAAATTACTTAAAAAACAAAACAAACAATCCAGGGTAAGAGAATCAGTTTGAACAAATAAAAGGTTACCAACAGACTTGCCCTGTACAGCTGGAAAAGATGTGAAAAGCAGAGGCTCCAAGTGCCAAAGAGGATAAATAAACGTGTCAAAAGTGCCATTAAGAAAACACATCTGCACATTCTCAGCAGTGAGGATAAACACACGATTATTTTCCCTTTCACAAGAAGCAATGATGGGGAGAGGCGACTTGATGGACCCCATCCAGGTCTGTTCAATTTACATCATCTTAAGGTTGAGGGATGGGCACTTATCCAGCCTTGATGCATTCCCAGAATCTCTCATCAGAAGGAAATCTTCAAAGAAAACAAATAGTATATTCATTCTCCTCCCAGCTTACAGACAGGAGAACAAACAAGGAAAGAAAGAGAGGTTATCTGGTGGACCTTAGTTGCCCAAGATTGGGGTTTTGGACTCGACATCCTTCTCTGGCTTTCATCCTTATCCTAATTGCCATGCCAGTGGGAAGAAAAAATGAAACTGACATGAATATTCCTTATAGCTGTTGAGCATTTGCCTGTGTTTCTTCCCTTAGCCCTAAACCTCAAATTTCCAAGGTCCATCAACTTTCCCAGTGTCTCAGTAAGTAGTTTTATAAGTTTTTATGAACCATAATCAGAATTCATGAAAGATAAGTAAGAGCCTAGATTATTATGATGGATGCATTAAATTCCTCATGGACCTAATTTGAGAAAAGGTTATGATAGATACACAAGGAAATAAAGATGACCTCTGGAGATGCCAGCAATCTGGAACCTCCATGCTTCATATTCCTAAGGTTACTGACAGTCCACTATTTAAATTTTAAGTTGAATCTTCTTCATTTTGATTAGGTCAAATACCTCTTACATTATGTGACTAAATCAGGCAATGGAATATGATAAATATCTTAAACAGGCTTAGATTAAAACATCTATATGCTCTTAGTCACTCAAATTTCAAAATTTGGTCTAAAGTGAATTAAATATAATTTCAACTTCAATTTTTCATAATAATACAAAGTGGCCCCCAAATTGCCAACACCTCAGAAGTCACTCACATTTGTCGTTGGAAGGTGTTCCTGGTTTATTAACTGTCCTGCTGAAAGTTAGCTTCAAATACCATAATGGAGAGATGCAGGAATTCACTCAGGTGGAGTTAGAAACTTATCTACATTTTCCTTTAGCCTATCTTCTCTCTCTTCCTCCAGCTTCTCTACAACATTAAACTCTTTCCATGTCCTCATCTCTAAAAAGGGGTGGGAGTGGAGGGTTAAATTTGAGTATTTCTAAGACTCCTGCAGTATTACAGTTCTGCAATTTAATGGAATATATGTGTCCTGATATAACCTTCAGCTCTTCATTTAACAAACTTGTTAGAGAACAAATTAAGTGCTATTGTGCTATTCACAAAAGATTTTAAAAAATAAATGAGATACCATTTTTAGCCTAGAAATGACATAATATGTCTGCTAAATATACAATAAGCACTTCATAAATACTGTTGAAGGAGTACAAACTTGAGGTTATAACAGCTCTACTGAATGATACTATGATTAATGATGCTCTTTAATTTTGCCAACATTTAATATCCCATGTTAAAGACTTTTGTCATTTTCCAGTTGTTGGAAATAATCAGAGAAGTGTATATACCCAATAACTATGAAGAATGCTCCCACGCACATAGGCCCAGAAAGGTTACATACCTCATCAAGGCTGCACAAGGATAGAGGTAGAGCCTGGACTATGATCCAGCCCTCCTGTATCCCAGCATTCTATTAGTTGATAGTTAAGAGTGTAGGCTGGGTTCAAATTCTGGCTCTGCCGCTTATAGGTTGAATGACCTTGGGCAAGTTATTTAACTTCTCTGTGTCTTAGTTTCCTCCTCTGTAAATTGGGACTAGAAGAGTAACTCATTGCATAGGATATGTGGATTAAGTGTGTTCCTACAGGTCGAAATGCTCAGAGGGTAAATATAATATAGTTTCATATTTAGTAACAGATGTTAGCAACTAGAAGTCAGGCGAAAATGCTTTCTGACATACAACAGAAAATCAATTGGTGTTATGGAATAATCAAAACTGGTAGTATAGCCAGTTCTTAGCTCTGTCTGTCCAATATATTTCATGAGTAAATTGTATCTCTGTCAAAAAAGAAAAACCTACTTACAACTTGCCTGGCACATGGTAAGTGTTCAATAGGTGTTAGCTATTTTCTCACTATACTGTTTCCATTTCCTGCAATGTTGGAGATGGGGTTTTAAGAACATCATTGGAGCCCAGAGATAATGCTTCCATCTCACCCCCACTGTGTGTGTGTGCGTGTGTGCATGTGTGCGTGCGTGTGTGCGTGTGTGTGTGTGTGTGTGTGTGAGAGAGAGAGAGAGAGAGAGAGAGAGAGAGAGAGAGAGAGAGAGAGAGAGAGAGAGAGAGAGAGAGAGAGAGAGAGAGAGAGAGAGAGAGAGAGAGAGAGAGAGAGAGAGAGAGAGAGAGAGAGAGAGAGAGAGAGAGAGAGAGAGAGAGAGAGAGAGAGAGAGAGAGAGAGAGAGAGAGAGAGAGAGAGAGAGAGAGAGAGAGAGAGAGAGAGAGAGAGAGAGAGAGAGAGAGAGAGAGAGAGAGAGAGAGAGAGAGTATGCCCGTGCTTGCCAGTGGATAAGAAGGTGTGTGCTAGTCACAAATCAAATAAGTCATTCAGTAAAGTATCTCAGCCAAAAGTTCAGTTGCAGGAAATCAAATTCAGAGCTGTAAGCCTGGTGAAATTCAAATTCCTTTTAAACCTTTATTGCCATTTCTAGGCAAGAAACATTTCCCCTGATACAATTGTCTTGGCCAGGAAATCTTGCATTTTAAAAGTAAGTAAAAAGTGAAAAAATAATTCTCAGTACATGACACAATTTACAGTTAGCTTCTCAGGAATGTGTGTCATGTTTTAAACTTGAGTAGGTTGATATTCTGCAAACATCCCAGTGCTTCATATTTATAGAGCGCTTTATTTTAGAGAGTTAACAGTGAATGAAAAAAAGTGGAACTTTCTGCAGGCATTTTTCGTTCTTTCTTTTTTTGTCTTGGTGCATTTTTGATTTGGACACTGCCTCGTTTCTCCTTTTTCAAGCACCATAGAATTCCCTTCTCTCCCTCTCTCTGTTTTTCCCCCAAAGGAGATACTTCAATTGCTTTTATTGATGAGGAGAGAAAAAAATGTAAATATCAGGCAACCAGGCTAATGAGAGACAGGCAAAACCAATTACCCCTCTTCATGTAAGTATACCGGGTTCAGAAGGAAGAGTGGGGAACTGTCACAGACCTTGTGGGTGCCCCACCCCTATCACCTAGGCCCACCCTGAGGTCCCCTGTAGATTGGCAAGCAATCTGCTACACACCTACAGCCTCTCTCTCCTTCTGAGGACTTTCTCTGGACTGTAGGAGCATACTCTACAACCTCCCCAACACACCCCACTTCCCCAACATACCCCACCCACTAGCTCAACCAAGAAGGGGAAGATTTGGAGGAAGAATACCCCACACCCCTCCTTGATCCTTCATGGGACAATCCTGAATGTGTTCTACACTCTCTCAGAGGGTCCCCAGCAAGATCCAGCTCTGATGGCTCACAGTGACTTGCATTGGCTTCCTTCCCTCCCCTGTTTCACCCCCGTTCCCCAACAGGCATACTCTTGCTGTGCTTTCTAGAATCACCTCTTGCACCAAAATTATCCCTTCGGGGCCTGCTTTTTGGAGCCAAAACAGGACAAGATCCTAAAAGTATTTACACAATTATGTTCCCTATCCTGCCCCTCCCCACTCTGTCTTAGTACCGGAATAAAAGATGGGAAAAGAATATATATATAGCTATACTAGGATTCCATGTATTGGAGCAATTTTTATGCTATAAATTGTATGATTCTCTTTTAAGTTCTCGAAGCTAAGATTTATTTGGCTGCTAATTTTCTTAATTTATTCAACAAATATTTATTCAGCGGTTACTATGTACCACATACTATTCTGGGTGCTGGCATTATATTACTGAGCAAAGCAGACAGATCCCTGCACCTCATGGTGATGGCATTCTAGTGGGAGGAGATATACCATAAACAATAAATGTAATGAATATATAAAATATATGTATGTTAGAAAGTTATAAATGCTATGGACTAAAGAAATCAAGCTAAGCAAGGGACATCAGCAGTGGGAGGTGTGGGGAGGGGCTGGTTGCAATTTTAACTCTGGTTGTCAATAGCTTTTCTGCCTCCTGCAGAGGCAAGGTGGTAGAGCTTGATTCTATAATGGGCTGCCCCCACCAGATAACCTCCCTCTCCCTCCTCATTTTCCAAATCAGTCTCCAAGGAGAAGCTAATGCTATTAATAGTCACTAAGGACAGGAAACAAATGTCTGTCTTCTCTCTCCAGTTGAAATTGTTTGCCCATATTAAGTTTGTTACTCATATCTGGAGCCTGGCTAACAGTAGATACCAAGAAGTAAATGTTCAATGAATGATGCATGCATGTCAGGATCTACCTCCCTGTTTGAAGTCCAGTTGAACTTTAATGACCAACCTTGCCAGAGCCACGACCACTGGGGCAGAAAGGGCAGGGAGGAAATTGGAGAGCATGCCTATTTAAATTTTCCTGTAATTAAAAATGAAGCTTAATCATTAGTTTCAAGGGCATGGGGTGGTTCACATGCACAGTGGAGAAATACGAGTTTCACCTTCTCTTGCCTACTGGGACCATGCAGACAATACTGGAACAAAGGACTAGGTGCACCTTTAGATGGGGTTACCAGGGAGATAGAGAGCAGGGAAAATTTTAATATCCAGTGTTATTATTCAGACAATATTATTCCCCAGAGAGGAGTGAAAGTGTGCAAAGAGAACTGGGCAAAGTCAATGGTTGGGGAGGAAGGTGGAAAGCAGGTGTTGGGGGAAGAAATGGGCACTTACACCAAAAGGCTGGCATGGAGAGGCAACCCAGAGATGTGAAGAGAGACTGGAGGTGGGGAGAGAAGCAAACAAGACCACCTTGGAGGGTGTTCTAGGCATTGGGACCACTGGCCATGAAGCGAACTGGAGGAAGGAGTACAAGTCAAAGACACACACTCGAATTTTGTTGGAATTGGCTAATAATTCCCAAAAAAGTAAAATGAGAGATTGGCTGTGTTTGGTTTAGCCTCTCTTTTGTGATTTCTGTGGAATTGCTTGGGGGAAAGACAGGGTAATCTGGTTTTCGGAATTAATGGGTTAATTAGGCAATTGGGATTTCCTGCTTTCTTGGGTTGCCTCTCACCTTCCCTTCTCTTGGTGACTTGAGACTGATGAAGGCAAGATTTCTTGTGAACATTTGGGATGAAACACTTTGTCAGGAAAACAAGCAAATAAATTTGACAGCTGCTTGATGTAGGACAGTCATTAAATTTTCAAGAATGTAGGTCTTCTATTATTTAGTGACGTTAATCTCCCTTCCAAAATAGAAAAAAGGGGGTTCCAGAATTACAGAGAGAGGAAGTTGTGTCTGCTCTGCTGAAAGTTGCCAAGGGCCCCCTCCCCCACTCCCAGTCAGGCCAGCACATGTCAATAATTTGGTTGGGTTTTCAGGGGTTGATATTTAGGCCTTTGTTTTCATTCAGTTCCCTTACTTGCCTCCTCTTTTCTCTTCCATTTCCTGTTCTTTTGGCTATTACCCATTTTTTAGACCCACCATGGGGGAAATGTGATGAAGAATTAAAACTCAAATCAGCTATTTCTGGGAAGAAGATTTGATATGAAGTGAAGTTGAAATGCTGGCGAAAAGGAGATTTTAGAATATTCTGTGGCTTTTTTGTGCACTGTTACTTAGGAGGGATGACTAAGAATTGATGTAGTTCTTTTCCAAGAAAGGCTGGAATACCACAGGGTATTGAATTTTTAAAAAAGATTATATAGCAATATTCCCTCTTAACTCTATGCTAGCCTGAAAGTGAGGTTGGATGTCCAATAGTGGGGGGTTGATAAGAATTGCTTTTCTGGTGGCATTGAGAAGAAGGGAGAGACCTCCCAGACATGGAAGAAGATGGCACTCTCCCTGAGCCTGCCAGGACACAGTCGGACTCTGCACAGAGAAACCTCCTGGGTACACTGTCTGTTTTCCCACTGTCTAGATAGATGGTGTTGCTAAATGGATACAGTGGTATCTAAGGACTCAAAGGTGAATCCTGCCTCTGCAATTTTTTCACTGCATGGTTTAGGTAAAGTCAGTTAGTCTCTGCATGCCTAAGTTTCCTATTCTATAAATAAACCCGTCATAAAAGTATGTGCCCACAGGCAGACACACACACCCATGTACATATGTACACTAGTGATGGCTTCCAGGTTAGGAAGGGCTATAGTTGTGAGTCTGAGGTAACTTGGTCAGGATCATCTTGGCATCAAGATCATGCCTTGACTCCCACTGGGACCACATGCCAAACTATTAATTGAGTCACTAGGCTTCCTATCATAGATCAGGGTTTAATTGCTCTAGATAGCATCTGAACATTTTATAGCCTTTGAAATATGAACATAAGCTGTTTCATGCCATTCAGAGAGCTGTTCTCCAATGATATTCCACATCTAATTTAGCCATGAGTAATATTTAAGAAATATTAATTGGGTACCTACTACATGATTCTAGGTCAGTGATGGCGAACCTTTTGAGCTCGGCGTGTCAGCATTTTGAAAATCCCTAACTTAACTCTGGTGCCGTGTCACATATAGAAATTTTTTGATATTTGCAACCATAGTAAAACAAAGACTTATATTTTTGATATTTATTTTGTATATTTAAATGCCATTTAACAAAGAAAAATCAACCTAAAAAATGAGTTCGTGTGTCACCTCTGACACGCGTGTCATAGGTTCGCCATCACTGTTCTAGGTTTTGGAGAAGATATAATAGGTTGCTAATCAGATAAGATCCCTTACTGCATAGAGCTTATATTCTAGGGAAGAGAGGTAGACAGTAAACTATGTCAGTGGTGGTGAATATCAGGAATGCTGTGTAAAAGATATCACAAATCCATTGTTCAACATGTAAATGCCTCCAAATCCATTCATCCATTTATTCAGCAGGTAATTGATGGAGCAGTTGATGATGTAAAGAGCTGCCTGACTTCCAGGTGTTTACACAAATCACTCCCTTTCCCCTTCTCCCTAAATGAGGCATCATGTGTTCAACGGAATGATCTGGGACAGTTAATTTTGAGCCAAACTCATTCAGCACAGCAATGTCTGCCAGGCGTGGCCACCCAGACAAATTATTTCCGGCAAAGGAATTACACAAATGCATTTTGTGGGCCTAGAGTTGAACTGGCAGTTGGAGGAGGAACTTCCAGCATATATGGGACTCCAAAAAGAAATGAGGGAAGTTCATCTTTGCACTGCCCCAGCCTGCCCCTCTTCATGTTCAGGCCAGAGGTGGCCACAAATTATTGTAGGATTTCCCTGTACAGGTTTCTTTGTTGGATTTGACTTGGGATAATGCATCACTAGTGAGAATTCTCTGCTATTTAGTGAGTTGTAAGTTGACTCTCACTGACATTTCAGAACAATATTCAGGTAAAAGTATATTAAGGCCATTTCCAAATTGAGCTTATTGATCTAATTGTGCAGATGGATATGGCAACCAGCAGGTGTCCCTGATTCTTCTTTCTCTCTCTTTGTTTTCTGAGAGAGTTGGAAGTTGGCACAGAGTAGGCCCTGATCAAAATGGATAATTCAGTCGCTGAGACAGGCTGTTCTGTGTCTGTGTAAGAAGACAAGAAGCTTTCCTTTTGAGGGGATGATGGCCAGTGAGGAAAGGTGGGGCAGTCGAGTTTTCTAGATGCTCTGATTTGAAAATCAGGGACTCAAAGGAAGTCTGTCCTTCCTGAGTAATTGCATCCTGAAACGGTTGCACTTCCTCTGGGTTTCGACTTTCACCCCAGCCAGGCTTGGAGGAGGGAGGACAAAGGAGAGGCCACCCTCCTCCAGGGAGGGAGGAAATAAGTGTGCAGTGTGGGGTAGGCAGCCCACAGGCTGCTCTATGTGGCTGCTTCTCCTCTTGGGCAGAGGATCTGGGTGTCATTTCCCCCTTTTCTCTTGCTAGATGCTTTTGTGGGCCTCTCACTGGTCTTTGGTGTGCATCAGGGTCTATAAGGTGGCTGCCACACAAAGTTTTGTTTTGCAAAAGGAGGTGGCTCCAAAGGCAAACATTAAGTTTGGAAATAATTCATGAATTTTATTCAGCTGCTCTGATCTTGTAATGTGAACAAACCTTATTAGACTGGAGGCTACTAGTATAGAATTTGGGATATTGATTTGCCAAGAACCAGAAAAAGAGTAACACTGAGAGTACTGACAAAATGCTTAAAATGCTTCTGAAAATTCAGCATTTTAAGCTTCCCCAGTCACTTAGGGTCCTTACTTTCAGATACCTTTTCGCCAATAAACAAGCAACTGCCCTAGGATACCTTCCTGTATGGTATTTGGTTGACCTGGATTCAACATTTAAAGATGAAAAACTGCTTTTTAAAATTATATTTTATATTTGTCACTAATATAAGAACTTACTATTTTTTTCATTTAATCTGAATTAGGCTCACTTTACAGTTTGGCTACATATTTTTAATTAAAAACATATAAGAGTTACGTGCTTGTGTAAAAAATAATAAAGATAAAACATAATCTATGCAATTTTTAAAAAGTGGAAAGTAGCCCCTCTCCAGCTATTCCCCAAAGTTAACCATTATTTATTGCTCAGCTGTGTGTCCTTGGTCAGGACGCCTAACTTCTCCATGCTTTAGTTTCTTCATCTATAAAATGGAGACAATACTAGTACTTATCTCACAATGTTGTTGTGAAGATTTAGTATAATGTCTGATGTATATTCTGGCTAAACCAATTTTAGCTATTGTTATCAGCAATATGCACCATTTCTATAAATCAGTGTTACCTTTGCATGTTTTCTAGATTCATAGATCTTTAAGGTTATGGTGAGGTCTCAGTAAGCAGCATTTTCACTCAGGATAGGGCCCATGTAAGTGAAGAAGTCTGCCCTCTATTTGGTTTTCTCTAGTGGGATCCTGTACGGTTTGATTTCTTCATGGCTTCTAAAAAACTCTAAACTCTCTTGAGTAGAAGGTGGGGGGAATTGGAATGTGCCTTTTGCTCTAAGGAGGGGCCTGACAGATAAAGTTATTCCTTCCCTTTTAAGATCCCAGTGCCTTAATATGAGTTCTATCACCCAGAGGAGGTTCCACTTCCTGGAAATACAGACTTAAATAGAAAGAAGAGGAAATCAAAGTCTCATACTAGATGAGCTGATGGAAAATTTATTGGGGTTTTAGTTTTTTTTAAAAAAATGAAGTGTGTGTGGGAAGCTATTTTGTTTTTGTTTATTTTTTACTATTGCACTATGAAAACCATAAAAGTATATCTGTTTGTATGTATGCAGAAAGTAGAAGAAATGAGAAGAACCTCTAAGTCATCTGACAAAAGGCGAGACCAGACTGGAGATGCTTTTTTTGTCTCCTTATCCTGGTTCTGCCATGTGTGGCCTAGAACAAGCTACTTAGCCTCTCTGTACCCAAGGTGTCTTATCTACTTAAGAAAATGAGGTTATTTCTACCCTACATAGCTATTTTGGGGGAATCAGAGATATAATAGTGGGTTACATGGTCACATTGTTGGGTTAATGTAGGCATATCTTTCCATTCTATACCCCATAGGCTTTCTTCACAGTGTGTAGAGCTCTGAGTGTGCAAACTGAGCACAGCTACAAGTGAATTAGAAGACAAACTGCTGCTCTCATGGGACTTAGAACCAAAGAGAACCAAAGAATATGTGTAGAAGTGGCTTGAACACTTATTAAGGAAAATGATAACATTTAAGCCACCACAAGAGCATTTAATAATACTGTCATAAGATAGATGCTTGAGAGAAAATGTGGCTGAACCCACACAGAGTTTACATCGTGGCAGGATACCTTGTCAGTTGCTTGTGCCCCCCCCCCCCCCCCTCCAGGTCACTTCTGTGAGCAAACTCAACCCTTGATATCTGAGATTGCCCCTAATGTCGCTTGACTCCTGGTAGGACTCAAATCCATTGCTCCCTCAGCCCACCCCTCTAATCAACCTCACCTTTCTACCATGACTTGGGAAGCTGGGCTGTGATGCCATAAACCAACTGGCTGAAACATCAGTGAGAAGCATGGATACCACTGTTCAATAGCCAAGATGGCAGAGTAGTTCTGAAGTAAATCTCTTTGCTATGCTATAGGCTTTACACAGTCTCTTTTCCAAGCTCTCTGAAGTTGACAGGATAGGAAATGATATCAAGATTTTTCTCTTAACTTCCTAAGTGACTTGCCGAGAGTTACACTGTTTATTATTGAATTGTGAGGGGCAGGGAGCCTTAAAATTTGATTTCCTAATACCCAAGTCAGAGTTGATATAGTAAGTTGGACTTTCTATGGTAAGATACAAATACATTGACATATATTAACTTATTGATTAATTAATTTATGCAGCAACTACAAATCTACATTAGAGAATGCACATTTCTTCACTAATAACAAAGATGAAATGCCTCTCAGGTAATTCTTCAGCTTCTTCCAAAAACAAACTACCAAACTGGTAACATCCAGTTAGTTGGAGTTGAAGTTAGTTAGCTGCCTCAGTTAATTGTTGAACCAAGCAGTATAAAAATCATGTAATACCACTGAGCACAATGTGTTCCCTCCCTTCTTCACCAGGTCTGCTGCTTTGGGGTAGGGGCTAGGACCCCTAGGTTTAAGACCAGCAAAAATGAGTTCTTTAGCCACATTCTAAAAGCGAGTCTTCCGTGCAGTGCCTTTCTGGCTGAAGCCAACGGTCTACTAAATCTGCTTGGAAACTGATTTGTTAATTATTCTTTTCCTTGTGTGACATTTTTCAAGATAAACTTACGTGGGCCAGCCTCCTAGAAAACCTTTTAAAATGCTAATTGTGCAATTGTGCAAATAATGTAAAAATAAGTCATGTGGTGCAGTCAGTACTTGACTAATTAACAAGCAGTAAATGAACCCTTGCTTAGCAAATTCTGTACCAGACTGTGTGAATGGCAGAAAGCTTCATGGAGGCACAGTTGGGAGAGATTAGTTTTAAGTAAATAGGTTCTTATAGGAACTGGTAAGTGGTAATCAAGAATTATTGGTCATAGCTCTATCTTTTACCAAAATTGAACATTGTTGGTGGATTGGATTCAGGGAATGTTTATTGAGCTCTTCTAGGACTCTGTGTAGGCCTGAGGAACAAGGACACAGACATGAATTAAATACAAAGGATGCCCTTGAAAGTTAATAGTCTAGTGAAAGACAAAGGCGAGTAATCAAAGAGCGCTATAGTATACTTTTGACTGCAAGGACACAATACCCAATTAATATGGCTTAAATGATAAAGATATTTAATTATCTTACAAAAGATAATGTCTGAAGGTAAACTCTAGGGCCAGTTCAGTAGCTCAACACTATATTTTACACCAGGCTTTTCCTATTCTTTTGCTCTGCCATCCTCATTATGTTAGCTTTTTGTCCTTAGGCTTGTTGTCCTCATGGTTGCAATATGATTGTCTTGCTCCAAGCATCATATTCTCAAATGACAGAGTTCACAAGCAGTAAGCAAGGAGGGATGGTAGAAGATCATGTCCACTTTTGGTGACTACCAATACAAGTCACATGGCCACACCTAGATACAAGGGGTGGGGTACGGATGTGCCTGGAAATACAGTTTGGCTGCCCAGCCACTTTCCATCCTCAGTTCAGTCCCTATGATCCCTATGGAAGTTATTAAAAGAATTGTTGGGCAATTAGACATCTCTGCCACATAATATAAGTGTTCATTTTACAACAAGTACAGATGCATACAGAATTCAAAGACATTTAGTTCTGCCTTTAAAAATGATAGGAGGTTTTGTAGAGGATCTGACATTTTAGCTGAGTCACCAGGTAGATGGAGAAGAGAAATCCAAATAGGAAACCCATTGTGCAAAGACATAGAGGAATGAAAGAGCTTGTCGGATTGTTGTGCTGCTTGTATTTTCTTGCCCACTTTCTCCCATCTTTTGGTAGAACCGCCATATCTAGCAAGTCATTTAACTCCTCAAGGTCTATAAAAATGAGGCAGTTGGATTCTGTAGTTGTGAAAAAGTCTCCAAGGTTCTCTTATTCACTCCTTCTCTACCTTCAAAGGTTTAAATAGATATTAATAGGCAGTCTCACATTTCTTACTAGTATATGGATAACAAAGGAGTTCTTTAATCTTATCTCCTCTATAAAAATCCATTTCAAAAATATGTCAGAGAGGCAATGTGGTATCACAGGCAGAGCATGAAATTAGGGATCATGAATATGAATTTGAAGCCAAACTTTGTCATTTACTTGCTGTATGACCTTGAGAATACACTTAAGATCTCTATGCCTCAGCTTCCTCATCTGTAAAATGGAAATTGTGGTATTTATCTTTCAAGATTCTTTGGAAGCCTTAGTTGTAATTGTTTTTAAACATGTAGCACAGTGCTGGATACTTATTAGGTTCTCAAACAATTCATAAATGAAGAAATAAAAATGCCCAATACACAAAGTTTTAAATATTCAGCAAGAAATAACTATGTGTGTGTATCAAA
>NW_005368708.1:551914-552624 GCF_000412655.1 Myotis brandtii | reverse complement strand
TGCATGCATATAAGCATAACCAATGGACATAAGACACTGGGGGGTAGGGGAGGCCAGGGGATTGTCAAGGGCGGGGGGAAAAAAGGAGAAATGTGTAATACTCTTTGTAATAATTTAAGCAATAAAAAAAAAGAAATGGACAAAGATTTTTAAAATGTAAACATTTGTGTTAGGTGGATAATCAATGATGTGAACATAGGGTATAATTAGTATAAAGTTGTTCATACTAGTATTATTTGGAATAAAAAGTATTGGAATCAACACAAATGGTCAACAATAGATAATTCATTAAATGAACTAAGCTCCATTCAGATATTTTAATGTTACCTAGATATTAATAATCAAGTTTTTGAAAGTTATTTGATGATGTGAGGGAAATGGCCATGATATAATATCTCTGTAAAAAGTCAATCTATAAGACACTATATGTAACATGGTCCAAGTTTTGTATAAGTAAATCAATAACATGCTTAGAAAACTGGATGGAAGATAAAACATCAAAATGTGAAAATTATTATCTTTGGGTACTGAAAAAACTTGGAGCTTTAATTTTCTTCTATGCTGCTCTGAATTCTCCAAATTGTCTTGCATTGCACATGGAATGACATGGAAAAACAATTATAAAATTAAGATAAAATATCAGGTTAGAAAAATTATCCCCCAAATCAGAATATATTGACTCCAACTATGTAAGAATATCCACACATTTT
>NW_005368708.1:493628-551901 GCF_000412655.1 Myotis brandtii | reverse complement strand
CCCCCCCCCCCAGAAAGAAGATTGGAAGGAAATATGTCCAAATTTATCAATGATTTTTTATGGATGTGGAATGATGAATTGTTGCCATTTTCTTCTTTATACTAGTTTGTATTTTCTATGATTAACATATATTATTTTTATGAGCAGAAAAAGAAAATTACCACCAAATAAAACATATAAAAAGAAGATTCTTGCATACTGTATTACACATAGCCATTAGTGTGGATAACCACCACCAAAACAAGTAAGTCTGAGGGCTCAGGCTTTTCTGTTCCACAGCTGGGAAGTCATTTGACCAATATGGGACCTGGTACCTGTGTTTATCTTCTGTCTTGAATACACCAAGTCCCACGTTCTAAAAGGCAGAGTGACAAGGCCAGAGTTACTGTTGATGGGGCAGATGAGTGAATTTTGCTGGTATAAAATTTCTAATAGAACCTGTGCTCCAGCTGTAGGGACTGAAGGGCAACCTGCCTTTTTTTTTAAATTTGTGCTTGTTGAGCCAGTAGGTGCCTCTGACTGGATACATGGAGCTCTCTGGTGGCCAAGAGGTGTTAACGCAGTAAGTTTTGCACTCCCAGAAGGAAACCCAAGGTTGACTTGCCAAACCATGATGTTCAGAAACTACTGTATACTTGCAGATTGTGTCAAGTCCTTACAATGGGTAGGGAAACATCTGTCTCCACTATTCCCATAGTATTTCCTATGAAGAAGGCATACTTCATATCTGCCAAATAGAATAGATGCCTCTCTGCCTCATGCCCATGTCAAAGTCACTTGGTTTTGTGATAACTTATTGATTAAATTGGGTGAGGTGTGCCAACGTGTGTGAGCCCTGATTACATTGCTTGTTTCACAAATCCATAGTGTATGAAATTGCCCTTGTGGGTTGTTTTTTAAGTGGATCTTCATAGGATCATAGAATGTTAGAGCTGGAAGGAGCCTTAGAAACAGAGACTGAGCTCTAATTAAAGAAATGACTCATTACTGGCTGACCCAGGTATGTAACATATTCCAGTCTTAAGACTTTTGTCCATCAAGCTCCAACATTTCCCTCAGTTTGCCTTTATCTGAATTGGTCAGCTTAAAACCAAAGCTAAGGCTTCAGACTCTCATTGACTCTGGATAGACTTGTGTTTCTCTGTGTTTGAATCACACTATGACTCTGTGAATCTGAAACAGGGTGAATAGCCAGTTGTGTGTGTGTGTGTGTGTGTGTGTGTGTGTGTGTGTGTGTGTGTGTGTGTAACTTTGTGCAGTCATACATTTATGTATCACTGTATTTCTGTGAATCTCTATCATTTCCTTTGGGCAAATTCCACACAGTAAACCATATCATAAATTCCTCGAAGGTGATTTTGTATGCCTTTTGTATTCTAATATAATACTCTCTAAAAGTGTTGGAACCATTGGCATAATTTATGTTATTTTCTTTGTAGGCCATGAATGAAAATAATGTTTGAATCATTTAGGTCCTGAGACTCAGAACTTTGTTTGTAGAATATTGTTTTATACTTAATGTTTGCATCGGCACTGGCTTTTAGAGAGGCCTTAAGATTAGTAGAAACTTACCCCTGGGTGTTATAGAATGTTCCATTGAGAGGAGGAAAAGGAATTAAGAGGAGGAAAAGGAACAATTTGTACACCCCCCCCCCCACAATTGGCAGGTCAGCTATTGGGTTATATACTTATTTTTTCTGAAGAAAAAGTGCTTTGGATTCTGTTTCTCTCTAACATCATTTCAATAATCACCAAGGTAGCTTTGTGATGGCACCTTAGAACTTTGGTGGGCATTTGGAAGTCTAAGGTTATACCTTGAAATGATCTCTACAGTCAATCTGACTGTTCCATCGAATTTATTCATTTTGACAACAATTTTTTATTTTTTAAAAGAGAAATATACATAAGAAATGATAATATAAGGGGCCTTGGGAAGCCCAGTGCTAGGAAAAAAGAAGGGACCAGTATGGTGAGGGGTCTTGGAGCTAGACCTGTGAGGTTTAATTTTTGGCTTTGCCAATATTGGAGGGTGGAAGTGGATAGTGGATGGGGATCTGAATGGAACAGATGGGCCCTAGATGGGTATTACACATGTGTGATGTGTATGTGGGAGTTTCATTGTAAAGTTCTATCTACTCTGGGACAAGTTAAAAACTCTCCATAAGACCCTAAACTACCCACACCCCAAAGATAATCATATTGAAACATTTTGGCCAAAATCATTCAACAAATATAAGTGGCAGAGAAAAACAACATACATAATACAAGACATAATTATAAGACCATAACACAAAGGTTATAATGAGCAGACTTTGAAGTAGGACATGGATTCAAGTCAATTATCTTACTCCATTTGTAACCCTGAGCAAGTCACTGATTTTCAGTTCCCTCAGCTATAAAATGAGGAAACAGCACCCACCTTCCAGAGTTGTTGGGACCATTTGAAATTAATATATGTCAAGCACCTAAAAATACATGGCCTTAGTAGGCATTATATTAAAGTGATTCCTGCTGTTTAAATTAATATTAGTGGATTAAGAATCCCAATGGATTGCAGTGGGCTCACTGGGAGAGAACAGGTTTGGGAGCAGCCATTCACTTTGTCCTAAGGAAAGCAGGAGCTCTCAGGTCACTCAGGGAGGTCAAAATCAGCAATTACAATTTCTTGGAATTTAATGATTTGGTAGCCTCTTCCAGGCTGCAATAACAACTAAATGGAGAGAATTCCCATCAAATGCCAAGGGATACCTGGTTATTTCATTGGATGGGAGTGTAAGAATCCACACAGGAAGGACTTCTAAAATAAATGACTTCTCAGTGTGGAACTGATCCCCAAGTCTCCTGCTTCTTCCTCTATCCAGATGTTCCTGGATTCCCAGGGGAAGAGGCATGCAGCTTTCATCAGCAATCATCTGTGAGCTTCTTACATGGAGTCTGTATCTAATTTACTTCTATATCTCCAATGCATAGCTCACAAAGAAGACTAAGGTTTTGCTTTTTTTTTTTTGATGGATGGGTGGGTGGATGGGTGGATGGATGGATGGATGGATGGATGGATAGGTGGGTGTGTAAATTGAGTTGAGGCAGAATATCGATGTATCTCTCTGTGTTAAGAATATAATTTTATTTTTCAGTTTTTTTTATATCCTGTGTATATCTTTTTACTACATTCCCAGTAAGGAGAACTTACTGTATACCAGATAGTCTACCACTTGGCATCTATTGTGTACTAGGTAAGGTATCAGTGAATGCCTAGTTTTTATATTATTTAATCCTCACAACACTCTATGAGGGAGGCTTTATTAATACCATTTTACAGATGCAGAAATACATGCTCAGAATAATTGAAGAACTTTTCACGTTCACAAGCCATATAAATCCATGTTCCTTTCCTGTACATCATGCAATGCAAGCATACCTATAGTAAAAAACAACAACATTCATACCAGTATAGAAGTGAGGAAGAAAGTCACTAACTCAAATACGTTTCTCAGAGGCAGATAGTGACTGGTCAAAGAAAATCCAGTGGAAGAAGGGGCGTCTTCACTTGGATATGCATTGGATGGTGAGTGGCAGATGAGGGGAGGGCATGATCATTGGAGGGTGGAAAAAGGTACCAGGCAGTCTTATACTCTCAGGCTTCTCCTCCAAGTGTATCTCAGTCACTGATTGGAAGGAGTGAGGTGGGTTACTCTACCTCCTCACTTGTCCACATGGGCAACCTCTGCCAACATATTCTCAGGCAAACTGGAGACAGTGAAGGAATGCCAAATGTCTTGTCTGTACTTTGTTCAGGTTCAGAAAGAAAGCAGAACAGGAGCAGAAATTGAGACATTGATTATTGTGTACCTGCTTCACTGAGGGAGTGCTTTCAGGAGAAGGGGAGTAAGGAAAGCAGGATAGGGCAAGGGGAAAAAAATCTAAGCACGTTTATGGTCTTAGCTAGACATTGGCTTCAGCCTCGTCTCATAAGAGCAGGTATTGCACCACAGAGTTTATCTCACCTTAAAGCAAGTGCTGGCCTTTTGTATCACTGTATCATTAGTTACGGACTGCCTCTTGGGAAAGGGACGTCGAATTGACCAAAGGAAATTCTCCAGAGAAAGGATGAGCTGTGAACTGCCATTAGCAGCCAGCACTCATAGCAGCTGGGGAAGGGGATTCCAGCCCAGTTAAGGGACCTGGGTAGGGCATTAAGAGCATCCAATATACCCACCAAGCTCCTGAATATGTTCTTGCTGGCATGGAGTGTACACAGAATTTCTGCAGGTGTTCTGGCCACTGAACTTCTCAAAGGAATGAACTGACTTGGATGGAGATAGTCCACCTAGAAGTTCATTCTTTGATCCTGGAGGAAAGGGGGTACCAAGCAAGGATCCTTCCTATGAGCCTTCCAGTCTAGAGACTTTCCCCACTCACTCTTTGCTGGCCATATGCTGCTGGGATACCCCCTCTGAGTCAGTCTAAATTTAATGTTCTTGGTGAAGTGTAGTTTGGGTTTTTACTTTAATGGCATTTATCATTCACAATTCTCTTTGATGTAGGACAGCCAATATCATGACATCTAGATTATATCTTCTGTCTTCTATGCCCATGTTTTATTTTTCCTCTTAGTTTAGATATTCCCCATATTCCTGCTAAATGCCTGTCCAATACTCTCCAATCCTGTTAATACTTAACCTGTCAATGTTTTGTTGGGTGAAGAATAATGAAAAAGCAATCAAGTTGGCTTTGAGTGCTAAGGGAGTGAAAACTGGTTTTGTGTCTAATTTGAGACATTCCTAAGAGTGTGCCTTTCCTTTATGGCCAAGATTGAAAGAAACGAATGAATGTAGGCTTTTTAAATTGCCTTTAGACCTTAAGGATTAGTCATAGGATTGTGTTGAAATCATTCAATCCCCAGGAAAAAAAAGTGATTAACATTTAACTTTCTTAATGGGCAATTACTCAGCAGCTATGCCAGTGGGTAAATATTTACTCATAATCTATTCCAAGGAGTAAATGCTAACTTGAGTCAAACAGTTACTTGTGTTGGTTCTTTAATAATGGTAAAGTGAATTTTATGTAGCTCTGAGAGCTATAATTTCCCACCAAGTTAAAACTGACTAGAGGATGTTCAGAGCCCTGAGGTGAGCTTAAATTACACATAGTTTACTCACCTACTACCCTCCTCCCCAAACCCCCAAAATACTGAAGATATATTGTACTTACCACTATTCATTGAAATCTGGCAGCCCCAAATCTCACACAGTCAAATATAATAAATCAACTCAGTTTCTCAGTCTGTAGGTCTGTGTCAGCCTCTGTTTACCACAAAACTGCCTGTTTCTTGTCATTATGGGTACAAGTCAGGACACAGGCAAAGCCAAGATTCTGGATGGCTTGTTCTTTGTAATGCACTTGTAATTGTTCTGCCTTATAATGGGAAGGATGGCTTGGGATAACTTATCCAGCTTGGAAGGACTTGGGTGCTTCCAGTCTCTTTGCTTGTATATGTCTACACTGTACCCAATGAGATTAGTTCAAATATTCCAAACATGCACACATGGACACACAGAGCATATGGCCTGAAGACTCAGTTAAGGGAGTTATGGGCACCATTTCTAAAAATTGCAGTTCACTGTCCGGCTGGCATGGCTCAGTGGTTGAGCATTGATCTATGAACTAGGAGATCATGGTTGGATTCCCAGTCAGGACACATGCCTGGGTTGCAGGCTCCATCCCCAGTGTCGGGTGTGCAGGAGGAAGCTGATCAATGATTCTCTCCTATCATTTTTGTTTATATCTCTCTTTCCCTCTCCCTTCCTCACTGAAATCAATAAAAATATTTTTTAAAAATAAAAATAAATAAAAATTGCAGTACACTTTCAACAAGTACATTTTGATAAATAGGCAGGAAATCAGTTGAAAAGTTGAAACCTGAACCAAAATTAGAGGTTGAGAATCAAGACATGTGACTTTGATGCGGTATGGCCTACTACACAGAGAGGTCAATGACTTCTGCACAGGGAACCATTGAGAGAGGACTGGAGTGTCCAGACTTATAGAAAGAATTCAGGAGTCTGGAACTTGGTGTATTAGTCAGGGTATGCTAACTGTTGTACTAATTAATCAAGGTTTATTTCTTGCTCATGTCACATTCCAAGAGGGCTGTGTTCATGCAGACATTCCAAGACGCAAACTCCTTCCATTTTATGGCTTCACTATCCCCTGGGCCCTTCTAGTCCTCTGCCTCCTGATCTACTACATCCAGCTAGCAGAAGAGGCAAAAAAGAGCATTAAGGATAGCATGGGAAGTTTTGTGGGGCCACCCATATTCTGGCCAGAGCTGTCATATGAACCCACAAACATGCAGGGGAGGCTGGGGAGTCTGTGTGCCAAAGATGTAAAGGCAAATGGTTTTGTGTTAAACTAGCCAGTCTGCCACACATGGCTTCAAGAACTTGAGACCATTTGTCTAAAAAAAGGGGGGAGATGTAGGGAGGATACTCATTTGGAAGAGAGCTAGAGAAAGAGCAAAGAAAGACAGCAGGCATGAAACTAGTTAAAACCTAGTGGGATACTCCAGGAGAGGTACCAAGTTAGAGTAGATTCACTTACACTCATAATAAGAGATAAAAATTGTCCTCATTTGGGTTTATTTTGTTCAGGCACAGGCTTTAGAGAGTGAGTTCAACTTACTAAAGCAAAGGATTAGATGAGAGGGAAATGTGCTTTGATTGAGGACCCAGCTGTGTCAGAAAGTAACTGGGAGAGGAAGAGCAGGTGGAGCCCCACTGTGAGCACCTGATTGTGGCAGACTCTGGAGGTGGGCTGTCAAAGGAGAGGCTCCTCGGGCTCCTCATTCACTAGGAATGTTCAAGGAAGAACAAACTTGACTGAGAGTAGGTGCTGAAACATGCACAGGCTGATTTCTGGAAATGTAGGACAATACTGCTCTCTTTTCTCTCTTTATTTCTTTTCCTATCTGCGAATGCAGCCCTGTCCCAGTCAGCTCTTTTTGGAGGAGACCTGTGATGGAAGGGAAAGTCTGGCAAGGGTGTAGGGCCTGCCCTACCCAGCAGGTAGCATCAGGGGCCTCCAGCCTGGCGCAGGGCCTGGTGTAGTTCCTAACTGGATGGTGCTCTCCCGCCCCAGCAATTCCCACAGGCTCTCTGGGGTGGACTTTTTTTGTGGCAGTTTCTGGCAGTCCCAAATGTGGCTTGTTGTCAAGCCTCTGGACCAGTGCCCAGGAGCCTGTTGGAAGTCCAGATTCCCAGTCAAAAAGAACAGAATTAAATGGCCAAGTGCCAAGATATTATTTTTCCTCATAATCAAGAACTCTGCTTAGGAAATAAGTTCAACTACTTTATTTCCTTAACTCTTTTTTAATCTCCTTTAGAGTGGTGATCGTTAAAAGGCATTTTTAAGTGCATCCCCCCCCCTACCCAAGAAAACTTTTAGTTAGCAAACACTTATATGGTATTTCCTCTGGGCCTTACACTATTCTAAGTGTTGTACAGATAATAACTTACTTGACACAACAATCCCATGATATAGGTGCCATTATTATTCCTACTGAACAGATGAGGATGTAGAGGTAAGAAAGGCTTACTGGTTTACCCACACTAATGTAGCTTATACGTGGTATACCTGGAATTTGAACCAAGGCCACCCAGTTTCAGAGTTTGTGTTTGTAACTCTGCTAAGCTGACTTTTTATATGTTCTTCCCCCCCCCCAAAAAAAAACATGGGTCACTTTTGTAAAATGGTATAACATACATACAGAAAAATGCAAAGACTCAATGAGTTTTCAGTAAACACACCCAAGTACCCAATTCCTAACCCAAACAGAACATCACCAGTCCCAGAGGAATCCCTTCACCTCTACTCTGACCCAAAGCATAACCCTTATCCTGACACAAATAGAATCATACAGTATGCTTTCTTTCCTGTCTGATTTATTTTTTCTCTGTATCACCTTTATTGTTGGATACAGTTCAAATTTATTTGTTTTTAATTACTGTATAGTATTTCAATTTTTGAACATATCACAATTGATTAATACATTTTATTATTGATGGATATTTTGCTAATATCCAGTTTGGGATGGTATGAATAGTGCTGCTATGTACACATCTTTTGGTGAACTCATAGACAGAAATATAGCCTATTTTTGGAAGAGTTTTAGACTTAGAAAATTACGAAGATAGTATGGAGAGCTCCTATATACTCCACACCCAGTTTCCCCTATAATTAATACTTTATATTATTATGGTACATTTGTTGAAATTAATGAACCAATATTGATACCCTATCATTCATGTAATGCTTGTTAAATAGTAAACACACCTGAGAAATGAATAACAGTGTTAATTTCTTCCCCCTTTGTCAAATTGAGGGCTATTAGGTGACTGTTTCACAGTTAGATTATTCAAATGGACCAGGAGTTGGTTGATGACTCTAAACCAGCAATTTTCAACCTTTTTCATCTTGTAGCACACATAAACTAATTACTAAAATTCTGCAGCACACCAAAAAATATACTATATTTTTTACCAATCTGACAAAAAATAGGTATAATTTTGATTCATTCACACTGGATGGCTATTGTTGTGTTGGCTTGTCACTTTTTTTATTTGACACTTTAAGGGAAAAGAGGTCAGTGCCACTTACTAAACAGTCAGGTTGCATATTTAAAAATTGTTGTGGCACACCAGTGTGCCTCTCACACGGCATATCAGTTGAAAATCATTGCTCTAATACAATTCATTGCTTGTTAAAGTCAAACCCACCAGATGATGCAGGGAGTAGGTGCCTGGTATAAACCTCTACAATCATTGTCCTTGATCAGGGATCCTCCAAATGTGGCCCACAGAAGCACACTGGGCTCCTGTTAAAATGCCAGCTCTTGGGCCCCATGCCACACCAAGAATCAAAACCTCTGGGGATGGAGGCCAAGAGTGTCTCCTAAATCCTGGTAACCTGTGTTCTAGACATAGAAAAACAAACCCAGTAAATAATGCCTGTAATATTTTAAATCCAGGGGCATCTCATTTTCTGAACTGGGCATCTAGTACTAAGACACTTGTTTAGTTCACGTTGTGCTTTCATAAAATAAAGGCTCCTGGGCAAAACGACAGTCTGTTTATACCAGAGTCCCAAGGAGAATGACTCTTGAATTAGGTTTCCCAAGACCTTGACTAAAAGAGATTGCACTGGAAAACATAAATTATGCAGCTGGTCCCTAGTGGGTAAGGAAGCTGAGACAGAGAGAGAGTTAGGGCTCTTGACCCCCTTGGAATCTCAAAAGGAACTTTAATGTCAAAGAGGGTGTGGAGCACAGCAGGAAGAGATCAGTGTGTAAAATATTCCAATGGCAAATTCCAGGAAAGCAGCAGTCAGAGCTAAATGGAACAAGAGACAATACACATTAATTTAAGACAACGTCATCAATTTAGTGGCATGTTTATTGAAATAGCCCTTGTGTTCTTTAAAAAAGCATTGGGGTACAGACCTCTGAATCCCTGCAGGAAACTACAAATTCCTGGGAGGGAGCAGCAACCCCAATCCTGACTTTAATAACAAAAGGCAATTATTTTTAGTATTTTCCAGTAGATCTCAGCTGTCTGGTATTGTCAGACTCTATTCATAGAGAGGTGGAATTTAGAAAGAGTGAAATGAGTGAATGGAGAGGGGAGAAAGGAAGGAAAGGAGGTAGGGGATAAAAGAGGGAGAGAAAAAAAAACGAGAGTATGAGTTTACAAGTTTTTTTATTACAATAAAAAATAAGAATCAAAACCTCTGGGGATGGAGGCCAAAAGTGTCTCTTAAATCCTGATAACCTGTGTTCTATACAGGGATATTATCCGGCATGATGGACCCCAAGGTAAAGTGCCAGTCATCAAATAATAAATGCCAAGATTAAACCTCGAGATAGGGTGGGGCCACAACATTAGTAACAAAGAAACAGAATTTCCGGAGGATGAGGCCCAGAAATCAGGATTTTAAAAAGATTCCCAGGTGATTCTAATGTGCAGCCAAGGTTGAGAACCACTGAAATAGAGGGACTCTAAAACAAGCAATTTGTCAGTCTGGTTTGGGGATACAGGGAAGCATAAAGAAACTAGAGAGAAAGTAGGTCAATGATAAATTCTGGTGGAAACACCTGGGACACCATTGTGGGAGCTAGTGTTGTAACTAATTAAGAGGTGGTAAAACCTTGGGAGGTGGTGGCAGGCCTTGGAAGAGAAGAAGGGTATAGAAATTTTCAAGCTGCTTGGAAAACTCAAACCTGTAGACTCAACAGATCTGATGGATGGATAGCTTGGTGAAGTAGAGCAATAGGCAGGCACCCTGTCTCTTGCCAATTAGGTTTTGAAAAATCATGGAGAAGCGGGAAGGTTGTTAAATGGAGATGTGACTCTGCAGATCATTTGTCTTTCATGGGGTAGGGGGCAGGTGGAAAGCACAATCTTGACAATTACAGGCCAGAAAATGAACTTTAGTTCCCTATCAAAATAAAGAATAAACAGAGAAGGAAAATACTAAAAGATCCCAAGCATGGCAGAATTGTTTACAATGGGCAACTTATACATCTTAAATTAAGATAAATTGATTTGATGATGGAAAAGAGCAGTTGTCCTAAAATTACATAATTATTGGATGAGGAAGGAGAACATTATGTCTAGAACTTTCAAAGATGTTTCTATAGTGTCCTAGTAAATCTTGCCTAAAAACTCATTGAACTTGCCTGCACACTAGCAATCTCACTTAGATTTTTAAGTGGCTTAAGGGGCACAGTCTGCAAATGATAACACAGAAATATTTCAGCCTGGGAGGATCACAACTTCTTGGTGTGTTTTTTTTTTAAGTTTTTGCTGTTAACTGGTGCTTCAACTGACCTCACCTCATATTCTGGGAAAAGAGCAACAAGCCAAAAGCTCTTTTTAGCACTGTGAGGGAGATCAGCTTCTTTAACATAAAAGGAGATTTAAACTCAGAGGTGTTAAGTCACTGTTTAAAGCAGTGGTTCTCAACCTGTGGGTCGCCAACCTGTGGGGGTCGAATGACCCTTTCACAGGGGTCACCTAAGACCATCGGAAAACACATATATAATTACATATTGTTTTTGTGATTAATCACTATGCTTTAATTATGTTCAATTTGTAACAATGAAAATACATCCTGCATATCAGATATTTACATTACGATTCATAACAGTAGCAAAATTACAGTTATGAAGTAGCAACAAAAATAATTTTATGGTTGGGGGTCACCACAACATGAGGAACTGTATTAAAGGGCCGTGGCATTAGGAAGGTTGAGAACCACTGGTTTAAAGTAACAAAGCTTATTTAAAAACACAAATCAAATATCCAACTGCTGTTATTTAACTTTGAGAGTTGCTTTCCATTGGTTCTCTTATAAATTGGACTTTAAATTGCAAATGTGAGGTAACCCTGCAAGACAGGTAGGAAGCAGGACCATAAACCAAGTCCTCTGGGGTGTTTAGAGCTATTGGCTAGGACAGAAAACACAATTCCCCCTTCTGAATAATGAGAGCTAGGATTCCTAAGTAAATGATCACACACACACACACACACACACCTAGAGAATGAAATCTATGTGATTCAGAAGGTGTTCCTTAATGCACTAAGGGGTAATCTCAAAATCATTTTAGAGTCTTCCCGGGAAAGCAATCTGAATACTGAGAACTGGTAAGACAGAGAAGGGATGAAGAGCACAGCTTTCTTCCACTGGGCCTCTGGTCTTTGGTGGTAACTAAAGATGCCTCCTGTCATTCATTAGAAACTGGGTTCAGGTAGGCCTCTGTGGAAGAAAAGGCAAATTGCTCAACTGGAGATGGCCCAGTACACTTTAAGAAAGTAGGCTCTGTATGGCGAGACACCAGTAGAGAAAGGTAGTGTATTTGCTATAGATTGGAGAAGAGATGTCCTGGTGAGGTATCTATGGGCTTGCATGAAAGTGATATGGAGTGGCCTAGCATGGATGCTATAAGTTCCCTGCTGCTTGCTAAGCCTGTCAGCTTTTACCTTTCTCTCTCTGGGAACATTGTTTAAGGAAAGAAAAAAGTTCAAACAGAAAACTCTTTACATTTCTTTAAGTGTGGTCTCTTTTGTGTTTTGGTGGGGGGGGGGGGCGGTTAGAACATAAGGCTATTTGGCAACAACCCAGCTACTGTTAACATGACAAACTTATTAAACTTTTAATTTCCATTCTTACATACATTTGCACACATACTTACATTTCTTTTCTGAGGAATTTAGCAACAGTGATTTCAGACTTGGGGGTTTAAATCAAGATAAAATATTTTCTTTCTTTCTGAAGAGCAGGATACAAGAAATATGTTGGCCAAGTGCCAGAATAGTCTCAGACAAAACATGCTGGCTTCATTTGGGGACATTGAATTGATACTTGTAACCATTTCAAACTGCTCTCCAAGATATTTCAGAGCTCAGAAAATAGAACAAAAGGAATTTGCTTTCTTTTTTTCTCTTTCCAGAGTCCATAGCTTCTCACGAATGTCTGCCAAACCTACTATACAGTTAGACATTTATTCAGTCATTCACATTCCCATTATTAATGGCTCAAACAAAGAACATAATAAAATATATTTGTAAGTGCTAAAAGATATTTCTGTGACTTCACACCATGGCTCAACACCATCCTAATGTTACTGCTTTCATGGCCAAGTCATTAAGCCTCTTTAGTTCTAACTCTGATTGGCACCCAAAACTAGAGTGAGAGTAAGAATGGGACACATTTTAATAAGATACTAGAAATTTCTTTTCTCAAACCCCTGGGACCCATGGCCCAAGAAGAAAAAAAAATTGGCTTGGTTTCAATCACATCTCAGAGAAGATTGTAGACTCCTTGAGGGCCATGAATTTGAAGTTAAGGGACTTAACTAAGTTCCCTGACTTACCATTTGCTTGGAGGATGCACTTCCCTAACCTGTGGCATATAGCACTTCATCATTTTGTTCCATGTAAGCAAGCTGTTTTCTCTCTCACTCAAGAAAGCAAATCAAAATGAGATGAAAATGAGCTATAGCCTTAAATCTCCATGCTCTAATTGAATTAATGATCTTAAGTTCTCCATGCTCCTATGCTGATATAATGGGGCATTGGTTCTCAGACGCAAGTCCTAACACATCAGTGTGTCCATTGTAAGCTCAAGTTGTAAGTCTCAAGTACTTTTTATTAATGACAGGCATTTGGGAAAAATTTACTTTTAAATATAAAAATTAGTGTGGATTTAAGGCTATAGCTCATTTTCATCTCATTTCGATTTGCTTTCTTGAGTGAGAGAGAAAACAGCTTGCTTACATGGAACAAAATGATGAAGTGCTATATGCCACAGGTTAGGGAAGTGCATCCTCCAAGCAAATGGTAAGTCAGGGGACTTAGTTAAGTCCCTTAACTGCAGGTCAGTGAGTAGTTTGGTTAACTTTGATTTCCTCTTCTTTTTTTGAGGTTCATAATGCTTTATCTGGAGTGTGAATCATGATGCTTTCTTACCATGGGTCAGCCATCTCGGGTCCTATAGTATGGAAGTCCTAAAGACCTTTGGCTTATGGTCTTTCCCTCACAGGACTAGCCCTAATCCCAATCCTAATCATTCATTGTCAAGGATACACCATCTCTCTTAGGATATCTGTTGGCCACCCTTTGCCCTTAGACCTGGGTTGGGGTCCAACTTCTCTGCATTCCATCTTGTCCCTGTATTGTTAGCAGGGACTGGCAAGCCTCCTTCTATGGAAAAGTTCATCACTGCCCAGTCAGTGTGGCTCAGTGGTTGAGCAAAGACCTAAGAACCAGGAAGTCATGGTTCGATTCCTGCTCAAGGCACATGCCCAGATTGCAAGCTCAATCCCCAATGTAGGGTGTGCAGGAGGCAGCCAATTGATGATTCTCTCTCATTATTGATGTTTCTATCTCTCTCTCCCTCTCCCTTCCTTTGAAATAAATAAAAATATATTTAAAAAGAAAAGTTCATCACAATGGATAAAAGCCTAACTTAACCCTTTCCCCTTCTTTGTGGAAATCTGTCCTTGTGCTAGTTTTCTAGCTCTGTTGCCCTGGAAACCTGGTGGAGATGGAATGTCATCTGTGTTACCAGACAATATTGCTTATAGTAAAAATGACCTGATTGGTAGATTTCTTCTGGTGCATCAGATTGTAAATGAATCTGAATACCTGGTAGGACACCATAGCTTTGGGCTTCCCTGAATGTGGGACTCTTGGTACTGGCATGTCCCTTCTGGTGCCCCTGGAAACTATAGTTACTTACAAGAGATATTAGCTCCAGGCAACTTCTAAGCCAAGGTGGGCCCTGTACTATTTGATGTGCTCTTGTCTGTTTTCACCTGAGTTGCCACTTGGGGAGCCAGAAATGAGTCTCTGGACAGCATGTGGGGTCCTGTAAGGACCACTACAGAAGGGGGAATGCCTGAAGCTGGCCTGTTGGCTAGTGGTGGTTTCTAACCAGTTTCCTTATGAGTAGACTCACACCAATGGTGGCCTATGGTAATCTTGGGAGTCAGAATGTTTTTTGAACCAACAAAAGCCCCTGGTAACCATTAGAGTCATAGGAAGGTGGGCATGCTCTCTGCACTTGATGAGGCTGATGTGATATGTTTTCTAACTGTCAAGGTTCAGATCCCATGCTGGTCTAGCCCTTCACATCTCAGTTTGCAGTAATTCATTTCTCTGTCCTCAGAAGATATTCAGAATCCATTTTCATTAAAAACGACGCTGTTGATTTATTTTCCTTGAACAAAAGTGATCAGTTGGAAGGGCTGAAAAGGATTTCCACTCTCAGTTTTTATAAGTTTTATATTTCCTGTTTATGGAGTGGTTCATTCTGCTTTTAAATCTCTCAAATAACTCACACTCCTAGAAGCCTGCTAACATACATGCTTCAGATGACTGGAGCAGCTTTTCAGAGTTTCATTTTATTCAGTATAGTCAGCTCTGCTGCTCTTTGTGGACTCATTGGTAACAGTTCATACTGAGACTCCTCAGTTAGCAGGATGGGCTTGATAGGAGGAGTTCAATACTAACATTTATTGAGCACTTATGAGAACAGAACTGCTCCAAGTGCTTTACATGTATTAACATCTAAACAACCACCCTATAAGGTAGGGACTATTATTTATTATCCCCATTTTAAATATGAGGCAACTGAGGCACACAACATGTTAAATGACTTCCCCCAGGGCCACACAGCACTTAAGTGGTGGAACCAGGGAGTCAAGTTTTTCAACCCTTATGGAAAGCTTTCACTCTGAGTGTCATAATGAAGGCGGGATTTTGTCCGGCCTCAGGGAGTTGAGGGTTGAGGTTGTTCAAGAGTGTCCCTAGTGGTCCTTGGTATACTTGATAGATATATACAGCAGATTCCCAATGACTAAGCAGGAAGTGGAAGATGGTTTCGTTTCCTGCCTCATAGAGGGAAGTGGAGACACCCCACCACATTGGAATCACTCATCCATCAAGCAATTACTAAGCACCTATTCTTAAACAGTGTGGTTGCTGTGAAGGATACAACAGTGAACCAAAGGGCCCCAACTGCCTGCCCTTAAGGAGATCCCATCTTGGTGTATGTACTGATCACATTCTCCTATCCACAAAGATGACAAAGAGGAGAATAGGGGATAGAAAAGGGAAACAGGAGGAAGGAGAAATGTTCCAGGATTTTCTGTTACTCCCCCATAAGGAATGTTCTGTTTTCTAGCATGACCTTGCCACACCACCATCTACCAAACAAAGTCAAATCACTGATAACACCACCCAATAGAACTTTCTGCTATTCAATAGGGTAGCTCCTAGTTACATGTGGCTGTTGGGCACTTGAAATGTGGTTAGTGTGACTAAGGAACTGAATTTTAAATTGTATTTAATTAATTAAAATTTAACTATAAATAGCCACATGTGGCTAATGGCTTCTGTAGTGGACTGCACAGTCCTATAACTTTCCTACCCTGAACATGGCATCAAGACCTCTCTTCCCAACTTGGTCTAAGTTATTCTAAGTTCCTAAATTTTACTACAAAAAGGTGACCATAGCTATAGCTTTCAAATGTTTGCTGTTGGATTAAACTTAAATCCATGAACATGGGCCACAAGCCCCCATATTCATTCAGTCTTTCTCTTCAGAGTTGAATTTCTTCCCACTGCTGCTTACTTTGAACACATTTCCAGGTAGCTAAGTAAAGCACGAGCTGCTTAAAAATCATGTTGGTTTTTTTTAAGGCAAGTAGAATGTAAGAGAAAGGGCAGGAGGGGAGTAAAAGAAAGGCTGATATTGTAGCATCCTACCAATCTTTGTTTCTACATCTCAGCAGCCTTGAAAGAGAACATTAAGATATCTTTTACTCTCTGGACTGGCTTCCCGGAGAGAGGGAGACACAAATGAAAGCCTGCTTTGTGCAGATATACTGTGACTGCAGAGACAATGAAAAGACTTTTTTAAATGTAAGTGTGTGTGTGTGTGTGTGTGTGTGTGTGTGTGTGTGTGTGTGTGTTGAAGCCCTTGTCACTACAGAGTAATCTCACAATTAGCTACTGTTCACCTTCTTGGCTCCAGACTTTCTAAAAATAATTATGATAACAACTTTTAAAAAAATCTGCTGTCTACACTTGGGACAATTTCTTGGATCCTAAAGGATTTAACAAACAGTACCCAAAGCCTTGGGCCCTAACTGACCTAATCAGATTGAAACCTGAGCAGTTTTTAAAGACTGAATCAGATATGAAGCACCATATGCTGAAACCCTGACCACTGGGCTATGGCCAAGGTTCAGTTGGGATGCACCAGCCCAGCCAGGAATCTATTGGATTGGTCATTGCCCATGCCATGCACTTATTAAGTATTATGAATATCACCCCTGAGTTTCTGGGCTGTGCCAAGGCTCCAGGAAATGAAATTATTTCAGTGAGTCACCCCATCATTGATTTATTTAACACCAAATTGAGTTAGACGGTGAAAGAGACAGATATCCAAACAAGCAATTACCTTATGAAAAAGCTTGAGTCAATGCTAAAATGCAAGTGTTTATAAAAAGCTGTGGGAGGCCAGAGGAGGAAATCATTACTTTGACATGGGCGTATCAGGGAAGTTTGAAGAAAGTGAAATTTGATCTGGCTCTTGAAAGATGAGTAGAAGTTCACCAAGACATAGAGCCCTTTAGGCAGACCATGCAGTAAGTGGAAAGCTAAAAGGGGTAAAATATCAGAAAGCAGAATTACAGGTACAAAGTGTTTGGAGCATAGAGTTTGGGTGGTGATTGTTGGGGAGGTGGTATAATAGATTAAGTGGGGACTCTATGCTGGTGTTATATTTGCGAGTGCTTTGAATGAATGCCATGCCAGAAAGTAGACTTAATTCTGTAAGCAACAGAAAGTCAATAAAATTTATTTTAGCATTGTAAGTGATGGTGGGGTTTGATTTGAAGGAAGATGACATTTAGAGCCATGTGACAGAGTGACTAGAGGGGAGAAATAGACCAGTGTCAGGGAAACCAGTGAGGAGGCAACAGTTAACATGAGAATTAAGGGGACCATTGGCCTCTGGCAGTAGCTGAGGCAATGAAAAGAAAGGAATGGATGGAGTTGAGAGCCATAAGATAAGATCAACAGCAATTGGTTATTGGATTTGGAAGACAGGGAGGAGATGAGGATGATTCTGAGGATTCCAGCTCAGTGGACCTGGTAGAAGTGGATATTCTTAGCTAAGGTGTAGCACCCTTGGGTGAAAATGGGATGCTCAGCTCTGGACAGGAGACTTTTGAGGTGCTTGCTCCAGAATGTAGTTGGAAATCCATCAACATGTTATTTCCAGCCCTGTTGGGCATAAATACTTCTCTCTATCAGTTCTTTTTGAGTTGTTAATGATCTGCTATATTCTATTGACTTTCCTTATTCATTATACAATCAAATAATCCAGGTCCTATGGTGGCCGCAGAGTTTCTACCTAAGAAGGACTTAAAGCCTGGTTGGAAGGGGTCTTCTCTGGATGCTGTATTGCATAGGAAGTTCATTGCTTTTAACAGAATTGCATATTGTATGTCTATAAAAATAGGACAAGGAGAAAGAACAAAATAAAATAAATTATTACAGAAATACTATTAAAACACAATTCTTTACTTCCTACATGAGTGATGTCATCCACTGCCAAGGACTGATCACAGAGTGAAACAAAACAAGCACGATTAATGAAAATGTGTAGCTACATACTTGTTCTCATTCAAAAGGATACTTAAATGGGTTTATAGAAGCAAAATTATTATTTGTTCATTTTGCATGGGTTTTGGTAGGAGTCTGATGGAGATTTGGAGAGTTTAACATTCCTCCAAGCCATCTTTTGGAGCCACCATGATAAAGACTTCATTTCAATATGTCAGACTGAACAATTTCTCTTCTGACATACAGATTTGTCAAATAGTGGCTGTATTGCTTCTTGAAAAGCCTGTTTCAACTACAGAGATTTAGCTACTGGACTTTACTTGTTTTACTGGGTTGGATTCTACATCTATTGAACTGTTGCTCTCATGAATCATTCACAGGATATAGCCAAAGTAATGTAACTTTGTCCCTCTTTATTAAGGCTTTTATTCCCCCTTGTCTGGGCAGAGATAGCACTTGCCTCTGGCCAGGCTGTGAGAAGTCATTGTATGCAGTGAATTTAGATACCTTCCTGGGTCTGTGATCTGCAAACTTCACTCTGTGTAATCACATAGATCTGTAACCACTACTCATGTATGAACTTTGGTGAAGTCTGCTAAAGATTACAGCAGATATGCCCGTTTAGAAACTTTTACGGGCTACTGTTTTGTTTCAGGATGGCTGGCGGAACCACAAATTGAGCTTAAGATGTATCTTGAAACCCTTTAGCCATGCCCCGCATTTGATCAGCATCAGTCAACTCCTTTGAAAGTTATCATGAAACAAATAGGGGAGATAAAAGCAAAATGCTGAGTGGCTGAGGTGAAACAGACCCCTTGTTTTGGTTGGTTATTTGATCTCAAACCATATCCTGTCATTAGGCACATTGTCAGATTTAAGAACTAATTCCAGACTTCCATTTATATGAGGGAAGCCAGTGAACACAATAGAAGGCAGGGGAACTCACACAATTCATTAGATTCCTTCCCACCCTCCATTTTCCTTTCCCTTGTTCTGGAGGCACCTCTCTTGCATTCAGGCCTAAGGCTGTGCCTGCAGTGAGGCACATAAGGACCTAGAATCAGTGGGCAAACTGATTTCAGATAGCCTCCAGCTTTTAGCCCTCCCATTACTAAAATAAAGTACTTGATGTCCTGTTTGTTTGTTTTCTAAAGTCCAGAAGAACTGTCAAAGGGAAAGGGACATTTTTAAAAGTTTTTCTTTTTACCTAATGGAAACTTGCCTGGCTTTTTCATAATAAAATTGGCTTAGCAATTTTAAATTCCCATTTATTGGGAATTTAGGCTTTCCTAAATTCCCAAATTTGTAGGGCAAAACTCTCAAACTTTCCATATTTTACGCAAACAAACTAGAGCCAAATTCTTAGAAGAAGAGTTTAGAGAGCCTTTATCAGGTGGTTAAGTTAGGAACTATTGTTTTTACCAGCATAGAGTCCTCTCTTTGTTCCCTTCTAAATATGTAGAGTGTGTCTTATTGGGAGTGAAAGTCAGGGTCTTTAAATCCAGACTATCCAGCCATCCACGCTGAGGACCTTGCCAGATTTGTGTGTTCTCAGGGAGTATAGACACAGCCAGTTCGAGAACTGTCAAGAAAGCAAATGTGAATCTCAGTTGCTGTTTAGATCCTGTGCATTTGAAGTAAACTAAAATCTAACTTTTGGGAAAGCATAAATGCATGGTTGGTCAATGAGATTCAACAACAGCTTCTTCTAGGATTGTTTCCGCCCAGCATTTTATTATGAAAATTTTCAAACAGACAGCACAGTTTTTCCAAAGGACCCAGCATCGCCCAACTGGAACAAATAGCAGGAATTGGAATCAGATGGATTCAGACACCAAATTTACTTTGTGTATTTCCCCCTGAACTTTTAGGTGCTTTTTATTATTGTGAAAACATGATTGTTCATCTTGTTGAAATATACAAACATTGCCTTCTGGCACTTTAAACACCACATGTTTGAAGCATGTTCTCTCCTACCCCTTCTCCCAGGTTCTGCCAGTCATCCCTCCATGTTCCCACTTCCTAGACTCCAAATTTCAGACCCACCTTTGGTATTCCCTGTTTTCTTCTCCATGTACAATGGGATTCTGATGGGTCCCTTGGAAACATCTTTCTAAGTCTTCTTTGCTCCTTTTGGTTGCCCTACTGCCCAGAAATTTATTGAGTGTTCTTTCTGTGCCAGACTGCATGCAAAACACTTTCTACACATTATCACATTTAATCCTCACAGCAATCCAATGAGGAAGGCCATTATTAACCCTATTTTACAGATGAGAAAATAGATCCGTATTACTTTATGCCCAGAATACTGTGCTATTCTCCATTGCACCCTGGAAATACCTAGAATCTTCCCATTTCTGGGCCATTGCTTCCCATGCTTTATGTGCCTTCCTCCTCTTCTCTACCCATCAAAATTCTGCTCTTTTCTCCAGGCCAGCCCTGGCTCCCACAGCTGGAAATGATCTCTCCTTAAATTATAGCTCTGTCTGTACCACTCCCTTGGTTACCCTCAAACACAGCCTTCCAATCATTTTTTCCCCTATGTGCATGTCTTATCTACCAAACTAGATTGCATACTCTCAGCTGCCTGTGAATAATAGGTAAGCTGTATAGATTGATTATTTTTCAAAAGTACTCTTCCACACATTTCATAGTAATGATGCAATAATGATTGCATAAAAAAGTACTCGTGCTAAGGGAGAAGTGAGGGTGGGGTCTCACCATCCATTTTACTGTGTTGTTCCAGTGCTTCAAGTTCCAGGTTCAAGATCTGAATGGCTATTCTTACTAAAAGTAATAATTCTTCCAGATTGGGTTTATTTGTGGAACCTGGCTTCATTTCCTTTAGACCTTCTACTTGTTCTGTCATAATGTTTTGAACAAGAGCTCTTTCCTTCTGATTTTGCCTGTGATGAAAGTAGCATGTTGGGTCCCTTTTTTAGAGCTTGAGAAACTGAGTTTATGAAGGCATATTTAATGGCAGCAATAGGGGAAACACAATCCCTGGTGTCTGACTTCAACCCAGTTTTATGTTTTCAGTACATCTCCACTTTTTTTTTCATAATTTCCTATAAGAGAACAACCCTTCCCCTTCACAGTACATTCGCTTCATTTGGTTCCTCTTGAGATGGACTTTTAAAGAAATGTCAATTGACTGTGGCACCCGGATGAATACTGAAGAGTACAGTTAAGTTCTAAGGACTTGCACTTTGGATAATGGTTGACTGGATCATTCTGACCAATGGGTCTATTGAAGACAACTAAAAATAATCATACAATATAAAGAAGCTTCAGATCCATCAGCTTCTGTGAAATGGAATAAATTAATGGTTTTGTGGTTAATCTGCTATTAAACCTTCCATTTTGCTCAATATACACTTCCTTTTGGGGGTGGGATCAGAAATATAGTGTTTGGTTTATTCTTGTGAGATTAAAAGAAGTGCCTAGTATCATTTAGTATCAATTGGGGTAGGGAGGTGGTGCTAAAATGCTGAGCATTCTCCAGTAGAAGGTTTGCATTGTTGAGAAATGATATGGAGAGAGAGCAGATGAGTGATAGCTATAAGTAGTGGCCCTCCCTTTTCAGAGGCACAGAGCTGTTGACAGAACAAATAATCACATCTAAAAGACTTTGAAGCTCCCCACATGGTCAGCAGACAAGGGGCTACAAGGCTCAACCTTAAATGCTGGAATTAGTTCAGAGAGCAGAAGGAAGGACTTGCCTTTTCTTGAAGCCAAAACCAATCTGAAACCACAGAACCTCAGCCTGAGGGCTAGGCAAAAAGCTTGCTTTTGAAACCTGAGCTCTTGTTGCTGTGAGGGAGGGGGTGTTGGAGAGATTGGTGTCTGTTCCACTTGTACAAGCAAACCCTCTGATAATTTTGACCCCTCAAAAATTACAAAATCCTTTAATCACAGCAGGTTACGTTTTTTAAGCGCACAACTTTGACTTTTAACTGATTATAGGTGTATAGTTAGGACTCCAGAACCCATGCTTAATATGTGTTTGTTTCATTTCCAATGTTTTATGTATTAAGTGTCAACAATCTACACTCATGTTATCTCATGTTTGAAAATGAATTCAGGAAATCCCAAAACGAAGATTTTCCCCCCTTGGCAATTTCCCATCGTTGTGTGATAAACGTTTTTAGTAACAGCCAAGTACAGCATTAGGCACACCACGGGTCTTTGGGTCTGTGGGTCTGTTATCAGTGTCTTATGGTAATCCAGGCTTTCTTCCAAAGAATTTGCAGTCCTATTTTTTTTTAATACACCACATCATGTCAAATCCACTCTTCCTCCCGTGTTCTCTAATTGTGCTTAAAGACAAAACCATTAACTCCATCTTCTCTTCTCTTACTGGCCCCATAGCCTAATATTCATTCCTCCACAATTCCTTTTTCATATGCCCCCTCTTTGGCATTTTTCTTCCCTCATCTCAGGGCAGGCTCTTGACATTTTGACATGGTCTCCATGAGCCTGTCACTCCTGTCTTCTAAAACCGCACTGGTCCCAACAGATTCATCTGGCATTCCTGATTCTTCATCATCAGATCTCTGAACTTTTCCAACTTCATCTGTCAGGACTTCCCTCCTTTTGCCTCCTTTACAATTCCTGAAACACCATGCACATACCTACATCCTTTTCTTGCCTCAGGCTGTTTTCATCATCTGCAGTGCTTCCTCCCCCCTCTCCACTGATAAAATACTCCTTATCTATCATGGTTTATCTTACATGTCAATGTATGGAAACCCCACCCTTACCTCCATAGGCAGAACTCATCACTCTTTACCCAATACTTCTGGAGCCCTTTATTGTGAACTCAATTTCAGCATTTATTTCAGTCTGAAATAATTAACTAACTAGGAAACTAGTTAAGTATGTGCTAGACTGCAAACCCTTTGAGCCCAAGGATGATATCTCATTTGTCTCTGGGCCCTGCTATGACACCTAGCAATTGGATTGACACTAAGGATTGCTCAATAAATGAACTAAGTGAGTGAATGATATTCATGTGTTGGAGGTAAAGAGAAGTTAGCATCTACTGCTGTAGGACAGAAAAAGGGATTCATTTGTCCAAAGTTCTTCAAATGACAAGTCAAGTCAATGACACTGTCACTTTTGACACAATCCTCAGTGGCTGGGTGATGCCACCTCTTCTAAGATCCTGGTACTAGGTGTTCAGTTGCCATTTGTTATTTTATACATTGGAGGGGGAGCTGTATATATGTGCATCTGTGGCAAGAACTTGGGAAGCAGGTAGATGATACCTGTCTGTGTGAGGCCCTTTTTACTCTGGTAGCACTGTCTCATAGAAATACAGTGTTAGCCACAAACGTACAGGCATACCTGGTTTTATTGCACTTTACTTTATTACAATTTTTACAAATTGAAGTTTTGTGGCAACCTTACATCAATCAAGGCTATTTTCACCATTTTTCTCATAAGCACAGATAATGGTTAGCATTTTGTAGCAATAAAGTATTTTTAATTAAGTTATGTACATTTTTTTTGACACAATGCTATCGCACATTTAATCGACTACAATGTAGTGTAAACATAACATTCATATGCACTGGGAAACAAAAGTTTTGTGTAATTCACTTTATTACAATATTCGCTTTATTGTAGTTGTCTGGAATTGAACCTATAATATCTTCAAGGTATGCTGTACTCAAATTTAATAATAAAAAGTGATATTAATTTTAACACTGTATTTTAGCCTGATATATTCAAACTATTACCATTTCAGAATGTAACCAATATTTAAAAATTGTTTCACATTTTTTGTACTAAGTTTTCAAAATCAGGTGTGCATTGTACACTTACAGCACATCTTAATTCAAATGCTAAATTTTCTTCAGAAATATTTGATCTATGTCTAGATTTCATAAAATTTACAGTTGAAAAAGGTAGAGTCACATATCTAAGTTCTTCCAAATGTGTTTACAACTTTTCCAATAATTGAATTTAACAGCAGCTTTTAAATTTAAACTTAATTAAAGTAAAATAAAGTTTTAAAATTCCATTTCTCAGTAGTTCTAGTTTTATTTCAAACTAGAGGCCTGGTGCATGAAATTAGTGCATGGGGGCACATCTCTCAGCCCTGCCTGTGCCCTCTCACAATCTGGGACCTCTCGGGTAGGGTCCCTAGGCCTGGCCGGTGTGATCAGGGCCTATCTGGGGCTTTTCTTCCCCCGGTGGCTGGCAGCTGGCCCCGCCCCTGCCACTGCCACTGCTTGCCATCTGTGTGGCGCTTCCCCCACCCCGCCCTGCCACCGGTCACTTCCCTCTGCAGGCAACAGGCATGGGGTGCAATTGCTTGGCTGGCCTGGGCCTCCCTCTGCAGGGCAATTGCTGGCTGCCCCCGCACCCCTGCCACAGCGTCACTGGCTGGTGGCCTGGACCTCCCTCTGTGGCCACTGGCCGGGTGGCCTGGGCCTCCCTCTGTGGGGTGATCAATAGCAGGGGCTCCATGATCAATTGCCCAGCAGAGGGAGGCCGCACCTACCCGGCCGGGGCTCCACGATCAATCACCGGGCAGAGGGTGGCCTGTGCCTCCCTCTTCGGGGTGATCGATTGCAGAGCTCCCCTATCGATTGCCTGGCAGAGGGTGGCCTGGGCCTCCCTCTGCGGGGCAATCATGGGGCAATGGCAGGGCCCCCTGACCAATTGCATCGCACCTACCTTGGCTGGCCTGGCACCAGTGTGTGTCATAGCATGGTCATCCAGAAGGTCATCCAGATGGTCGTTCAGCTGTTCGGTTGTTCAGTCGATTTGCATATTACACTTTTATTATTATAGATACTCAATAGCCATATGTGCCTAGTACAGTGATGGCGAACCTTTTGAGCTCGGCATGTCAGCATTTTGAAAAACCCTAACTTAACTCTGGTGCCGTGTCACATATAGAAATTTTTTGATCTTTGCAACCATAGTAAAACAAAGACTTATATTTTTGATATTTATTTTATATATTTAAATGCCATTTAACAAAGAAAAGTCAACCAAAAAAAATGAGTTTGCATGTCACCTCTGACACGCGTGTCATAGGTTCGCCATCACTGGCCTAGTATCTACTATTCTGGAATGTGCAGCCCTAAGATACAAAGATTACTAAGTATCATTTAGCTCATTCCTCTGTTCCTACAATTTTTTTTAAAGAACTAAGTGTGATGGGGAGAGTTATTAGAGAACTCTGATTAGCCAGCATTGCCATGAAGTCCTTTGTGAAACTGGAGCCTGCTGGTGACTTCCTGGGACTGTCATGAAAGATAATAGGGTGCTACTGAGGGAGCAGTTGAAAATCCAGGGATGAAACAACCCATGCAATTCTCAGGCTTGTTGGCCAGGCTGGATTGTGGATTGGGGTCTGTGTCTGCACAGTAGCTGCCCTATCACAACCATGCTGATCTGTGCTTCCTTCTGCAGTCAATCTCTACACCAGCATCTGACAACATGTGTGTCAACTACATGTGTCAGTGGCATGTTTTATCATCTGCAGCACAGGAATAACAATTTTATATGCTCACAACTTTTATCAGATTAAAACATATTTGAAGTTTCAGTGCTTAACTACTTTTGAGTGATCAAATATGTGGAAAATGTCTTTCTCAGCCAACAGCATATTTTCCAAATCCAAAATAGTTGAATATTTCCCCCCCACTTCCTTCAAGTTTCCCATTGAATGACACCTCAGATACAATTTTAAAGCTTGAGAAATTAGAGCAAAAATATTTTGGAACAAATAAAAATGAGGTGTGTCACCTAACCTAGTATCTAACCACCTGTACCTCATGCAAAACCATCAAAGCATTAGGCATTACTTATTTATAATAGGAAACCAAGGTTAGGAATTGATTTCCCCAGAATTCTATGAGGGTGAGGCATGGCCCTGTGGCTGGCTCTGATGTAAGATTTGAGGCCTAAGGGGAAACTGAAATGACTCTAGATCCTTAAGGGTTTTGAAACAGGTGCAGTCTCTCTTCCTGCCCTCCGGGAAGCGTGCTGTCCACAGTTGGATGAGTGGTTCAGCAGAAGTTCACTGAGCTCTTGGATGAAAATGGCAAATTTCTCCCCAAATGAGCTTATTTTCTGCTGCTGTTGGGTGCAAGGCATCCTTCAGCTATAGCGGGAATTACAGCTTCCATCTGTTCCCTAATGTGAAAAATGTGTGCAGGCCTCTTTGCTACCAAGCTACATGAACTTTAGACATTCAGATCTGCTGACATATTTGAGTCACGGCCCTCAGAATGTCTTTTGTCAATTATTTCATTACATATCCAAATAACCATACTGAGGGTGGTCTGGATTTGTGATCTGTAACAGTGTGGTGCTGACACATTTCTTGACCTTGGAACTATCTGTTTTTTGGCTTTGTTTAGGAGTCAATGATATATAAGTACTCAGTATATTTAATAACTATTACTTTTGAAGTTAGTACAATGCCGCCAATATGAAAAATTCTTGGGCACAGTTACAGCCAAATCCACATCATTAATTCTTGGATTCTTCCCAACATCTCCAGTCTTTCACCTTGCTCCATCGTTTTGCTCAGACAAATCAAATATTGCTTTGTGCTTAGAGAGCAACTTTCATCAGAAAATTGCAAGGCCTCTGTAAACTTTTATTTCTCTAAGTACAAATAAATATCTTCAGAGAGCCCTGCATACTTAAGTGTGTTTATTCATACTGGGGTTTTTTCAAAGGGCAAGAAAAATTATGGCTTTCTATGTGTTCACTTTGGAATATAGACATGTAATGTGCAGAATTAAATTTGACTTGACATATTTAATAAGTATCCCTTGAGTAAATGATTAGATATAGAGTCAGGTATACCCTTGAGAATATGGTCAAGCATTAATTTCTTCTACTAATTTTATATACTTGAACATTTTCAGAGTTACATCCTGTACATTAGATGGAGAAATTGTTTTCATCAATTAATAACTGTTTCTGACTGTTACTAGGAAGAGAAAATGCTGACTAAATTTCTAGCAGGATTAACTCACCAATTGAAAAATAGAGTCAGTTATTTAAGACTTGGCTCATAATTTGTTGAGTTTACATAATTCCACCAATTTATTTCCACTACATTGACCCATTCTGTATTATATCTCACTGTTAAGTGCCCTTGTGGCAGAGGCAATGCTAAGTGTTTACCCAATCCCATTTTCTTTTCTTCCCAGGTATACAGACTACATTTCCCAGCATTTCTTATGGTCAGGTGGAACCCTATGACTGAGTTCTGACCAATGAGATGTGAACAGAAGTAATGGACTCTTTCAGCCCTGGCCTTGAAATTTTTCCTTCTAGTCTTCCACATTCTCTCTCTTTCTTTGCTTGTTAGATAGGTGCAGAGAATCAGGTGGAAGACCCTGGGCCTCTGGGAGATGATTGGACTACAATATAGTATGGATTTAGTTCCCTGAACGACTGCATGGAGCAGAGCATCTCGGCTGAACTGCCTTGGGTGTGATATCAGCAAGAAATTAAACTTTGTTGTATGAAGCCAGTGAGATTTGGGGATTGTTACACCAGTTAGCCTACCCTAACTAATATTTGTATAAATGTAGCAGAAAACCAATACTCTCCTTTTATACATTCTAAAAATTGCAAGGGGTCATGGAACATGCAGAACACATTGCTGGAGTTTAGCAGTAGGTTGTGAAAATGTGTAACCAGTGAACCATGTGGCTCTCTGATCACCATGTCCAATTAAGCCACATGGTTACTATGATATTCTGGTTTGAGTCAGTCTTTTATCTGGGGCAGATGCAACCATGGAGAGTTTCATGTAGTGAAAACTGATGATTTCAGTAAGTGGCTTTCCCAAAGGAGGGAGGAGAGGGTGCAGAAATTCATATAAATTACCAAGAACTTCAGTATTTAGCTTTATTTTTTCACTGAGAGGCCTTCCTTAACCCACAGCCATGTCTGGGTTGCTCTCTTCTAATGCCTAATACCCTATGTCTTGTCACCATCCATGTATCTTCATCAGACTTCTTACTTCACTGTCTAGTAATGTCTAGCTCTTGATCTGGAAGCTTCCTCTCTAGACCATATGTCTTAAAGGACAGAGGCCATTTCAACTTGGCTCACTATTTTATCCCCAGCATTCTGCCCATTGCCTGGCACATACATGTTGTTGACTGAATGATTAAGGGAATGAATGACAATGTGATTTTGGTTATCAGGCATGAGCAATAGCCTTAGGATCATTCATGAGCAAGTGAGACAGGCTGGAATGCTTTTAATTTCCTGATTAGAAATAGGAAACTTAAAGGGGTAAACTGACTTTAGCTTTGTCAAGAGTCAAAGTACAAATCAGTATTAGAAACAAGAACAGTTTCCATTTTCAGATTTTATTTTATTAGCCACCATGAGTTTTTAAGAGCTGCAGCTCAATTAATTTATGTCCTGAGTCCATTAGTTAAAACATTCAAGAACAAAAATATAAGTAGCAGTTAGAGCCAGATCACTTTGTTTATGGACCAGGACAGATCTTGATGTTTTACTCTTTCATGAATTCATTTGCCAAACATTTATTGAGCTGCTTCCAGGGCAGAGCCTGGTTCTAGATTCTGGGACAAATGGTACACAAGACAAAAAATGACCCAGCTCTCAAGGAGGTTCCAGTCAAGTGGGGAACAGATGAACAGAAATGAGAAAATGTCAGATGGAGATAACATTCTGTGAAAAAAATTCAAACAGGTCAATGTGATTAAAAAATGCCAGGTCAGGAAGATTTCATTAGTGGTCAGGAAGGCCTCTGGGGAACAGCTAATTTCATTACATGCAAGCTGAAGCCTGAATGACAAAAAGAAACCAACTACATAGAAATCCAGAAAGAGAACATTCCAGGCAAAGGGACATCGTAAGGTTTTATCTGGCTCTGAGGTAAAAGAGTAGCCTGTCCAGAGAAGGAGGCAAAGGATGGTTATTGAAGAGCCTCATTTACTGTTTCCAGAGTCAAGATTTTAGCCTGTGAGCAATGGGAGCCATGAAAAAGATTGTAAGCAGAGGAGAGAAATGAGCTGATGTGTGTTTTAGGAAGAACACTGGCTGCCCTGTGGAAAAACTGCCCCAACCCAAGCACCAACTGGAGGCCTGATTAGAAGGAGGGTTTCAAGTTGTCAAAGGAAGCAGCCAGTTTTGGAACTTCTTGGAAGGTAGAAGTTATGGCACCTGGAAATGGACTGGACATGGGGATTGAAGCAGAGGGTGTAATCCAAGGCATTCCTGGGTTTCTGGCTTGGTCAGTGGTGGTGAAGGTGGGAGTACCTTCCTCTGAGACAGGAAACCTTGAGAAAGAGCAGGTATGCATAGGAGGCTAAAGTGGTCCAGAATGGTGAATCTGAGGTGCACATGGCATTACAAATAGGGGATGTGCAGGAGACAGGTGAATATGTGACTAGGCCAAGAAAAAAGAAGAGGGCATTTTGAGTAGGCAATCAGATGTTGGAATACGTAGGAAAGATATAAGGAAAGACAGGTCAGATCAGGTTTCTGAACCTCAACCACTTGATTTTATGTGAATTATTTTTTGCTTCCTTTTTAATATGCTGAAGAGTCATTTCTGCCTCTCCAAACTGGTCTTCCCAAATCTTGACTTCTCCTAGTCTCCATTCTGCTTCTTACCCATTGGCTTTTCTCCTCAGAGATCTCCCCCTTCCTTTATTTTTTTTCTTTGCAGCTCTATGAAATGAGCCCCCAAGTGATGGCTTATGCCCTGAACATTACTGATGAGGAGGGTGCTGCTGGAGTCTGTATGCAAGTCTAGATGTATGTGCAAGCTCTGTCATTCTCTAGTTGTGTGGTCCAGGCCACCTTTTCCTCATCTAGAAAATGAAGGGATTGAACTGAAGAGCACTTTGAGTTTTAATGTTTTCTGAATTTAAGTTGTCTCAGCTCTCAGGATGAAGTGAGTGCACTCTTCCAAAATTGACAGTAGGAGCTGGTATAATAGCCATCAATACCTGCGAGAGAATAGCTTTTGTTCTTTTTCGGGGGGGGGGCTATTGTTATTTATTTATTTATTTATTTATTTATTTATTAACTTTTTCATTGAATTTATTGGGGAGACATTGCTTGATAAAATTATATAGGTTGCAGGTGTACAATTCTATAACACATCTTCTGTATTGTGTGTTCACCACCCCAAGTAGCTTTTGTTCTTTTGTGCAAGGCCCTGTGGAGGCTGGGTGGGCTGCAGCTGTTCAGCTTTAATTAAAAACATACACAAACCTCCTGCTTTGTTTCTATTTCAAACTTTGACCATCTGACAGAGCACATCTGAATTCCTAAGAGTCCAGTGTAGGTGTTAGGAGGTACTATTCCACAGGCGTAATGCAACCCCTCCTCTTGCTTCCCAAATTTTATATATTGAGGGCAGAAGAAATTTCAAAGTCTTAGAGACACAAGGAGAGAATGTACTTTGGTTTTGAAGCCATTGGCAAGCAGGTTCCAGTGCACAATTATCCATCCGCAATTGAGGGCTCCTTAGATGGCAACATGTGCTTATGAATGAGTCCAGTGTTTAGGCAAACATTTCTGAGTAGCTTAAGAGAGGAAATAGGTCTGTCTATTATGAAGACAGTCTACCAACTGTCTGTGGTGATCCTGAAGCAAAGTTAACTCCTCCAACAAAGTCAGGAGTCAGGACCTCCAAACAAAGTCATATTTTAGAATCTTAGGCAGCTGTCATCTTACTTCAGGGTGGGGCACTTCAGGCTTGAGGTGGCATCCATCTCTGCTCAGGGGTAGTCCTAAGTTCATAGTCTCCAGCTTGTTCACCAGGTGAACAAACTATAACAAGAGATGGGCTGTGATTCCACTCAGTAGTAGTGGTGGAATAGGTAGCAGGGCCCAGAACAAGGATCCTGGCAGATGTAGGACATGATAGGTATTGTAGTCCAGCTGGCCACACACTTTAGGTTATGGATTCAAGCAAGTGTGAGAAGTCCAGGAGTCTGGAATATCAGAGGTAGAGGCAAGGCACATGGGAGAGCTCCATGTGAGTTTTGATGCCAGAGCAGAGAAGGACATCTCAGTGGCCTCTTTTATGCCCCATGCCGAGTGTTGTTGGCTCTCCAGGCAGGAAGATGGGTGTTAACATGAGACAGAGACAGATACTTCTCACCAGTGTCCATGTTCTCCTCTTTTTCCTGGGCATACTACCAGATCACATTTCCCACCATTCCTTGTAGTTAGTGGAGTCAGGCTGGACTATGAGCCTAGGCTTTCCCCCCACCTTTCTTGTGCATGTGTCTGTGTGAGGAAGGGCAGGGGGAATGGAACTGAGGTAAAGCTAGGAGGTGTAGCTGACTCCTGATTAAGGTGGGGGCTAGGGCGCTGGGTCTACTGAAAGGTCTTTATAGTCTCCTCCCAGAGACCCATGTGAATGACTGGATGCAGGCATGAGTCCTGACTGACAGGAAACTCAGCTTTTGGACGTAACAGGAATGGCAAAAAGTGACTTCTTGACTGCAGAATTGTCTCACAGGCCTGCTCATAAGGTCACATTAATAGCCCCTAGACAGTGGTGCCCTCATCATAAATCCTGGCCTGTCAGTCTGTCTGCTAACCTTTTTCTCAGAGGGCCCTTGGGAACACAGCACACAAATTGGCTCATTCCCACCCTCCATGCTCTTCTTCCTCACCCTATCCCTGCCTTCTCTCTAGCTACACTCTTGGCCATCACTATCAATACAATGAGCTGGGTCTCCATTGCACACTAGCTCAAGTCACCTCTAGAGTCATCATTTATGTTATAGTCCTCAAACTCAAATCCCGTAAGGGTCAAGAAAAGAAATGAATGACCAGGTAGGTCAAGGCCTAGAATGTTATCAACTCCCAGAATTACACATAGGTTCTTCTTCCTCCACAAAGGCAATCACTATCTTTGAAAAAGTTAAATCAAAGTATTGGGACTATTAGGGACCTTGGAGATTATGTAATGCTGTCTCTCTGTCCCTGAATGGTCCTGTTCTTAAGACCATTTTAATGTTCTTTCCATCTTCTGGGTACAATATAGTTTTACTAGGATCCTCAAGAAATCATTAATGAAGTGTTAGCTAGTTCTAGAACTATAGAAAGCCCAATGCTTTATCTTCTTCCATGCCCAAATTATCTTCCACCTGCTGACTGATACATCTCGTTCCCCCATTCCAGGTTTATCCTTTCAGCCGTAGGCCTCAAATTGTCATTAAAATAGAAATACCCTGGGAAAAGCTAATACTTAACTATTTTCACTTTGGTAATGGGGTCAAAATAAGGTGTTTTGTATCAGTAAGGCAAGGGGGTTGGAGAAAGAGAGAGTGCCAACTGAAAGGACAAGAAGCCTCCGTTTTAGAGTTGGGGGCATTACTTAAGACTCAACAAACTCTGGTTCCTTCTTCCAAAACATCTGCATTTTTATGAATTTATCTTTGGACTTCCTGTGGTGATCCAGTACTTAGTAATTGTTCTTGCCAAAACTGGAGCACCTGCCAAGTGGAAGGTTCTGATGCTGAGGGGCAGCTCAGGCCCAGGGTAAGGGTTCTCAACCTTGCCAGAAGGGTATGTTAGTACCTTTTGAATTTTAGTTTGTGGAAATGGCAGTGGGGAGTTATGCAAGGTGGAGAGGTTAGGATCTTGTTTTTAATTTTATCATGAACTCGTTCTGGCCTGCGCCCTCTTGCAATCCCAGACCCCTTGGGGGATATTGGACTGCCAGTTTCTGCCCGATCCCCACAGGCCAGGCCAAGGGACCCCACTGGTACACAAATCTGTGCACCGGGTTTCTAGTACACATATAAGATCTTTGGTTAATCTCTTCCCGCTCTCCCCCCTCCCCCCTTCCCTCTGAGATTCATCTGTCTATTCCATGTTTCCATGCCTGTGCATTGAACGTCTGCCCCCTGGTGGTCAGTGCATGTTATAGCTACCAGTCGAACAGTCGAAAGGTCGCTTAGGCTTTTATATCTATATCTACTATATCTATCCTGAGAATAGAAAAGAAGAAAGGACGGGAGGGAGATGATAGATAGATAGATAGATAGATAGATAGATACATAGATAGATAGATGAATGATAGATAGATAGATGGGAACTCCTTATCCAGAATCAAGGAAGAGCATTGCATAAGAGAGCATATGGAGTTACTCATTCATGCACATGCATGCACATACCCATGGAAGTAGCCTGCCCCCTCCTCTCTCATACACACACACACACACACATGAATGTTCCTCCTGAAACACTCAGCAAAGCAAATGACAGGCAATTTCTGTGGGTAGCTAGGATTTCAATCCTGGTCTTGCCTTATTGTTGACTTGGGGTTGAGTGATGAGAGATGTTGAGTCTGTGCTTCTTGAGGCATGATAATGAGTTACCTCATCTATATTTTTGGGGTAATCTAGCATAGTGTTTAGGAGCCCAGGCTGTACCATTTACCACCTCCAATGCCTTAGTCAAGTTATTTAACCTCTATGCACATCAGTATCTTGATCTGTAAAATGGATGCAACACTGCTATCTACCTCATGGAATTGTGAGAATTAACTGTAATGGCATATAAAGAGCATTTAAAACACATAGTGGGTCCTCCATAAATATCTTCTAAATTAATAGAATATTAATTTTCTCATTATTATATTATTACCATGAGAAACTTTCATTATGTGATGGTTTCAGATTTAGTAGGAAGAGTGAGGAGATCCCTATTCAGTATCACAACTTCTATTATTATGGTAGGGCCAGATTGCCAAGCAGACTCATCTACAGATAGTTCTCAGTATATGAAGGGAAAAGAAAAAACAATTAAATGACTCAAAACAAAACAAACAATGAAATTGGGGGTGAGATGGAGAGGGATTGACATCTTAAAATTAAATAAAGGCATTGCCACAGAGCAACTACTAGGGAGACAGTTGAGCCAGGCCTGGGTCTTTTATTTTTCTAGCTCAAGACTTAGACTAATTGGAAGTGTTGAGTTTCCTCTTGGATTTGAATAAACCACAAAAGGAAAGAATATTGTTCCTTTTTTTCAGCACTTCTTACATCTTGCTCCTTTTTCTGCTTCCTTCCCTGGGTCTCTGCTCCAATATAAGAAACCAAAATGGTGGCACTTCCTTCATGAGAACAGAGACTGAGCATCTGTGGGCTCCATGGGGGGATGGAATACTACATAAATTGTACTTGGCTCATCTCCTGATGAAAAGCAGCTGAAAGATGGGGATCTGGGGTGTACGTTATCATTCATGCTCCCCATTTCTTGGCCATGTGGTAAGGACTGCTTCAACAGACCCTAACATTAAGCCTGGTGGGGCTGGAACAGCTATGGGGCAAGCCAATCCCAAGCTGGGGCCTACTGGGCTTTTAATTTTCCATACATGTACACATATGTACAGGAATCCAGCATGTGGACTGCAAGTAAGCTTAGGTAACAATCCACTGAGAAGTATCAGTATCTATGAATAAATCACAGTGGCTTGGGCTGCAAATTTAGCTCCAGGAAATAGGGACTTAGACAAACAAGGAGAAAAGGCGTTCACTCAACTTTTTCCTGAAATGCCAGAGGAATAAAACAGGTCAGTAGTGAATACAAAATTATCTTTTGGCCAGTCTCCAAAGTGATTTGACCTATTTAGGAGTCATTGAGAATGAGCCAAAGGAAGTTCAGTGGCCTGCATCTTGATTTGTCAAGGGAGAGAGGGTATAGACTGCCAGATGCCCTGAGTCACTTATTATGGAGCATATGAGTGAATATGGCTGAAACTCCTGAGAAGGGTTCTGGGACTGTGACTTTGGGCCAACTCCTGACACAATTTAGCTTGCAAATGATAACCCCAGCAGATGCATTGGTAACCAGGTGTGCTAGCTTAGTGGCCTTGGTCACTGAAAGGACCATAGAGGATTCTGAAAGCCTTCCTACAGGTTAAACTCTTCTCCAAGACCCATCTGTAAAAGGTAAACTCAGATCAAGTCAGCAAAGGAGTGCAGACATTAAGACTTCAGTGGAGAGCAAAGCTACAAAAATACTGAGGCCAACTCCACTTCAGTCAAGCAGATTGGAGTTGGTAGTGGATGCTGTTGGTGCCCTGCTAGCTTTAATTTTTTTTTCATTTATTGATTTGAGAGAGAGAGAGAGAGACATTGATTTGTCATTCTACTTATTTATGCATTCATTGGTTGCTTCTTGTATGTGCCCTGACTGGGGATTGAACCTGAAACCTTGGCATATCAGGATGACACTCTAACCCAAGCATGTCAAACTGGAGGCCTGTGGGCTGCATGCGGCCAACAACAAATACTAATGAACGATTACTCATTTACTTCAGCCCTTTGTATTCAGCATGTCTCTATAGAAATAAACCTACGTTTCTATGAAAATGGAAGCTTTTGTTTTTTTGCAGCCCACATAAACTTAAACCTTGTTTATCTGGCCCGTGTTAGCCTTTGTGTTTGACATGCATGCTCTAACCAATTGAGATATCCAGCCAGGCAAACTACTGCTAGCTTAATAGCTGTGTGATCTTAGTCAAGTTCCTCAAACTATCTTGGCCTCAGTTTCCTCATCTATAAACGAGGAATAACGAAACTTACTGCATAATACTGTTGTAAAGATTACATAAGATTCTGTGTAGAAAGCACAGTCACTGGCACATCATTAATTTTTTACACATCAATGAAAACTGGTACCTATCACTATTATTGTTGTTGTTATAAACATGTCTATCTTCCCCCATAGGCTGTAAACTTCTCCTGGGCAAGAATAGTACCCAAGGCCTTCTGGTATCACCCAAATATCTTACCAGAATAGGGGCTTAGTACATGTTGGTTGAGTGGATAAAAAGCATCTCACTGTGGAAAGGACTTCCTGCTCTCTCATACTATAGATTTAGGAAACAGTAAGAAATAGACTAGGCCTGTGGGAACTTTTTTTCCCCCTAATTTAATCTACGAGAGTTGTGGTGGGTGGTGTGCTAAAGAAAAACAAGACTGAATAAGAATCTACTCCTCATACTCTCCCAGAAGTCTGCAGAAAGAAAATATATTCTATTTGTTTTAGGTTTTCCCCCCCCCCCACCCTTTTTTTTTTTGCATTCTCTGATAGATTTAGTGTGCCAGTAAGTCCTGCTGACCTCTTTTTGTTTTTTCTTTTCTGTCTTTTAATTCTCTTTTCCATTTTTCTCCATTGCTCACCTTGGTGTTTTTTTGTTGTTTTTTTCACCTTGGTTTTTGTCTTCTATGGGATTAGTGCTGCTGGCCTAGTGTCCACAGAAGAAACTCTGGAAGTCAAGAGGTATTGTGCATCTAGGGTCCCAGAACTTCCCATAGACCCTACAAAGAGCTAGCCAGCAGTTGCATCAAAACCAAATGTCAGGTTTGTTGATCATCAAACTCCCTCCATTTTGTTTTCTCATCCCAGCCTTCCCTTCGGCCCTTCTGCAAAGGTGAAAGGAAAATTCACAGGATTCTGGGTCTTCTTTCTTCCCTGACATCTGGTTTGATTCTGGGCAACTAAATAGTGGCTTTGCCATGAACAACAAAAGCTAATTCACTATGGTTTTTAAACACCAAGTGCAAATATTTTTCCTTTTCAGCTTGGGGTCACTGGAAGGGAAAAAAACAGGACTGAGAAGGAGATTAACCTTTTAAAAACTCTTACAACTTCCCATAGAAAATAAAACAATGGCATCATTTCCCCCCATTCATGAGAGTCGTTTTATGAGTGATTGAGGTAACACTAGGGATCTGAAGAAGAGTTTTAACTTGGTTGTCTACTCAAAAGCCCACCATGATTGCTTTTAAGAGGCCACACAAATCCCAGTAAAGCCCTGGGCCACCCTCTTTGCTTTCTCTCTCCCCTGTCTTCATCCCTGGCTGACTTTCCCTCTACCTTCTCTCCAGCCCTTTGATTTCCTCCCTCATGCAGAACCCTGACCCTCTGCTAATGAGAGGGAAATGTTAGGCAGGAGCATTGCAATTTATAGTATTTAGGCAATGGCCATGCCATTCAATGATGCCATGAACAGATGCTTGGAAGGATGAAGATTCTGTCTGGGTCACTTCCCCAAGGTTCTAGCCAGACTTTCTGTTGATTTGTGCTAGCTTAATGCATCCCAGAAACTCAGCACCATTCAGTTGCTCCTCAGAAATGAAGTCACCTACTCTGGCTCTTGCTCCATATGATTAAGGAGTAGAAACATCCAATGCAGGAAACTGATGCCATCTGCAGAGACCTGGCAACTCTCAGAAGAAAGCAAGTCCATCTACCTCACTATTAGCTATTTCAATGTTTTCTCTAGACAACAAAACAAAAGCTCTTTTCCAACTTTCCATTACTTTATCTTCCTTCTTTCTCTCTACCCATCCAGCTTTTGCATATGGATTCAGTTGCTGGGTTCAGGTGGGAGGTGAAGCATATGCCATGATGGCATATGCCTTGATGACATAAAGGCTATTAGAGCAAAACTATAGAAGTCCCTAAATTCTCCCTTTCTTGCCAAGAGGATGATCTGGGTAGGCTTCAGGATGGCTGGTGCTTGTGAAGGAGCTTAAAGATTCTTGCCATGCACTATTACTGTTGTTATTGGCATCGCCAGAATCTGACATGTTGATACAGGTGGTATGTGTGTTGAGGGTAGATAATTATCAGAAATTGATCTTTAGCCTGCAAAGAAAAACTGAAGCTGTATCCCTTTGCATCCTTTCAGTGCGTGTGCAAACATATGCAGACCCGTTGAACAGCTCACCCTCGTACATACCTAAAATTACACAGCCAAGTGAACCAGCCCCAGTCTGGTGAGAAGAATGGGTGGCAATGTGGGATAGCCATGGGGTGATGGAATGGGATGTATTCCTTCTTGTTGCTGGACAACTGGCATAGGGGCTGGGCTGCTGTGGCTCCCTGGGTTTTAATATTTGTCCAGTTACCTACTCTGACATCGTGCTAATGATTTCCATAGCCACATGGCACTTGGCAGTGCTTTTTAAGCTGGTGGGGCCTGAGAGTCTGCATTTCTAACAAGGTCCCAGGTGATGCCTGACCCCTGGCCTATTGCACTTGGAGCAGCAAGGCTGTAAAAATGTACCACTGCATTCTAAACTCCTCCAGGGCTGGAAAAGGAAAGTACTAAGCTCCTCCTCTGGAGACAGGGTGTGTCCGAAGCTGCCCTGGAGTCCTGATTTGCCATTCAAGTGAACCCCAGAGGGATTAGCCGCTGGCCCAGCACTTGGGTGAGACCATCTGCCCCTCCATGGGGGAGTCCCGGAGGCAGCACAGATGTTGTGTGAAAATCTGCCACCATCCTTGCTGAAGGTTGCCCTCTCTCACCCTCCCGCCCCCCCCTGCTCTGCCTGCTGACTTAAGCAGATCAGCTTTCAGCTCTCTGGGACTCCAAAGAGGGCTTTGGATAAAAGAAAAGGCCTGTCCTTAAGAAGCAGAGCTGGAATCCAAGCATGCCTCTCGCCTGCTGCATGCCCAAGAATGCAGGTATTTGGGGTTTGCAGCATTTCCTGGCAAAACAGAGGGGGAGGGGAATTGGGGGGGGGGTAAGCCAGACATAATGGAGAGGGGCATGAGCTGCAGTTGCTTCCTATTCTGTGGGTACTAAGTATGTTTTTTGAAAAATGTGAGCCCTTGCACAGGAACAGACATGAACAAGGGAGACTCTGCCTGAACCTCAGGGTTGACCTTGACAATTGGGGCCAGTGGCTACTAAGCTTTAAGGACTTTGGGGTCTTCATATGGGCTGGCCATGTTTGCAACTTTGCTCCTTCTGAAGTGTTGGACTACTTAAGACAGAAAGGACAAGACTTTCTCCCTCCTCTTCTTCCACTCTGACATTTGGATGTCTTCCAAGAGGGTTCCAGGGTAGGATTCCCCAGGGCTGCTGGGAAGAGGCTGCAGTAGGCTCAGGCCTGCATCCTGCCTCCAATTGCACTGTGCCCTGCCAGCTTGTCCCTTTCTTCTCCCCCTCCCATCCCCCGCCCCACTCCTGTCTTCTTGGAATTCCTCAATATTCTACCCTTACCCTGAGAGTACACAGGGAGATTTCTTTATCTCTCTATGGCTCAAATCAGCCCTGAATTGGGAGTCCCTAGACCCAAATTTCCCAATATTTTGTTTTTGTTCCATCTTAAATAGTCTCAAGCCATTTGGTAGTATGTCTTGACTTCTTTAGTCCTTTAAACCTTCCTTCATGATATTCCTTTATTATGGAATGTTGGCCACACAATGGAATGCTGTTTGAAAAGTATTGAACTCTTTGTGGTATTCGTCCTGCATTGGGGTAGTCCTTCCATTTTAACTCAGACTCCTAAATGTCAGAGACAGTGCCTTTCTTATATTCTTTCTCCCCCCTCCTCCCCTAGTCATGAGGAACATTCATGGGTGAGCAGTGTGAGTGTTGTACATTTGCCTCCACTGTCTCTGTGGAGACTGATGCATGGCATGGCCATGCTCCAAGAGCCATATGTTAGCCTAACCACTCCCAATATGGTTGTGTGCAGCCCTGCTGCATGAAAGTGTTATTCTGCCCTGCTATCTCAGAATACACCCTCTGAGTTGCTTTTCCAGGTGTGGTGATGGGGAGGCACTGATTTGTGCCTGCTTTGTTATCTAAAATCCTTTAGGAAGGGAATGAATCATGCTTGTGGACCAGGCAGCTTCTGGTGGGTACCCCTGAACCTCTGTCAGTTTCTTCAGGGCATTACAGTTTCCGAATTTGGGGTGAAGCTGTTCAAATCCAAATTCCTAGTATCATACATACTTATGATGAATAAGCATTACTTGATGTGCAGGCCACATTTCAGACTAATTAACTCAGAATCTCTGGGGATGAACCCAGGCATCAGTGCATTTTTGAAAAAGCTCCCAGGGTGGATTCAAATGTGCATCCAGGCTTGAAAATCACTGACTTAGGTAAGAAGTAAGAATTCCACTCCCACTCTAACCCCAACTTCCTCAGGGAAATGAGTGAGACAATTAAGGATGTAAGTCCACACATTTTCATAAGTTTCAGTGGATTCAGGGGAGAGTGTCCAACAGCCAGGAAGTATTCATAAGGCCAGAAGACTAAGTAATGGGATGGAGACCAAAGAAATGAGGCCCCTCCAGGTACCTTCCAGAAGGTTCCATTCTAAGCTCAAAGAGAAACATGGGAGAAGGCTGTTAGAATAGCTTGACTCAGTTTACCTCAGAGAGTTGGAGATCCAAGGCATGGGGGTGGCTGGCAGGCCAGGGAAGGATGCGGGAAGCTTGCAGGGCTACAGACAGAGGGCTCAAGCTTGTTGCAGCTGCTGGCACTTTATGAGTTTGGCCATCTTCTGGCATTAGTTCCAAAAGGTCATGGCACCCCCTGCCAACTCCGGACAGCACATAAGTGGAGAGACCAGGCCCTTAATCAAAGATGCCTCCAAGTAGGAGTTGGCAGATATTGCATTCAGCACAATAAAAGCTGAGGAGAAAATGACTGCTTTTTGCCTCAACACAAATTTTATTATACCAGATTTTATTATAAAATGTTATAGTTTTGGGTGTGTGTTTACTACATAAACAATGTAGTAACTCTGATCTTCACCATCTTTCAAACTGGAATCTTAAAGGGAGTTTTATTTATAAGATTTAAAGCTATTGAACAATAGTTTTATATGATTGCCTTATAAGCATAGGAATAATTCAGGGGAAAATAAAACTGCTTTCTTTCCTCCTTAACCCCTGCTCAATCTCCCCAACCTGGGGACAGGCACAGCCACATGTGCTGACAATGTTAGATCTTAAAGCTGATAGATTATAGCTGAGTAGACATCAAAGGGATAGTGTGGTCTTTAGGAAAAATGGAACATGGGACTCAAGCTTCAGGCTCCTGTTGCATCCAGCCTACAAGGATGTCCTGGTGGCTTGTGCAGGAGTGAGAATCACTTGAGCTTATCGGGCAAGCTCTCAGGCCCAGACAGACCCTTAAGCCAGTCCTTAGTGAGGGGCCAGGGGGCCCAATAGCTACTGCCATTATTTATGTCCAGATCTCTGGACATTCGTATTTCCCAGAAAGAAAGAATTCATATTAGTATGAATGTCAGCTCAGGTCCCTTAGTTCATTCCTGGGAACTCCACATTCAGGGAGAGCAAAGTGTAGGCTGCCATCATCTTATGGCAATGTCTGTCTGTTTTGTCCATTTTATTGGTGTTTTCCATTTTTAACTTATCTGATTTTATGTTCATTTACTTGAGATTTTAACTTTTTTTCTATTTCTTAATTTGAATGCTTAGTTTAAAAAATAAATATAAGACCCTGGCAGGTGGCAATCAGTTGCTTGAGTGTCCTCCCATGCACCAAAAGGTGTCAGTTCAATTCCAGGTCAGGGCACGTGCCTGGGTTGCAGGCTTGATCCCGGTAAGGGGTGTGCAGGAGGCAGCTGAATAATGTTTCTCTCACACATCAATTTTTCTCTCTCCCCCTCTCCCTTTTCTCTCTCTCTCTCTCTCTCTCTCTCTCTTAAATAAATAAATAAATAAATAAGATAATTGAGAACTATAAATTTAACTCAGAATTAAATTTAGCCTTGGTAATTTGCATTGGTTTTATATGTTGGTTTATTATGGGTTTCATCCTCTAGGTAGGTTTTAAAGAGACAGCATGGTATAGAGAAAATGGACTTTGGTATCTGTCAGATCTGGGTTTGAATTCTTACTCTACCACTTATCAGTTGTATGACTTTGGGAAAGTTCCAGGATTGCAACTTCCTAATTTCTCAAATGAAGATGATAATATCTTCCTTGTGTAGTCTTTAAATTAGAAAGAAGTGAAAGAATGCCAGTATAAGACTTAGCATAGCGCACCTAGTAGCTGCTCAATCTATAGTAGCTATGGATGATAATCATATTTAAAATAATATGCCTTTTGGCACAGGCAAAAGCTTTGTGGCTGTGAAGCTGCTCTCCATTTGCATGGCTTAGGCAGAAGGCCAGGACAGTGGGTGTCCTTTCTGGATCAACCCACTTATATTAATGTCCTCCAGAGGCACTGGCAGATGGGACATGAAAATACCAACATTGTGCCTAGGGGAAGGCATGCAGCCAAATGTTACACTGGATTGAGCATGCTGAAGTGAGCCAGGAAAAACTCGGCACAGCACACAAAATCTTGCCATTGAGAAATTCCTCCCAAGTTTCTTAGTCCCTGTCTCTTGTGGAATGGAATATTTGAGTTGCTCTGTCCCAGATCTGGCCCCTTTCTTGGCTGCTCAACTGAGTCACTTCTCATTCTGTAGGGAACTGAGCAGTGGGGGAGATAAACTTTTTGAAGTCACATCTTGGTGCTGGGCTTTGTGTATGAAACATGACAAAGACACAGTTCTGCCCTTGAGGACTTCCGAGTCAGGAGGATACTGACCCATGAGCACCGGAAAGCTGGATACCTCAGGGCCCATCCGCAGGAAGGAGGGGCCAACTCTCCCTCATGGGGTGGCTCAGCTAGTCAACTGGGACCATTGGAGGAGGTGATTTTTGAACCAACTCTGTTATGGTATATAGGTTAAGGCATATCAAGTTTTAGGTGTGTTATTGTTTGTGGGGATTTTTTGGTTTTGTCTTATTTTTTAGAATACAATATAATGAGCTCACTCTGATGATTTTCAAAACTAAAGAAAAAAAAAGTTCCTGGTCTCTAAAACCAAGGGAAACATCTTATATAGCCAAAATTTTGCAGAAAATTACAGCCTATTTGCTTTGGGTTGACTCTTGCCTTCTCACAGTCTGGGGGGTGGGGAGGTAGAGGAGATGGTAAGATTAGGAAAGGGTAAGACTGCAGGAAGTTATCAGCAATTATAATCTGCTGTCCACATTCTCTCTATCCTGCACAAGCCCTCTGAATGTAAATTCAGGTGGAAGTTACTTGACTGTTCAAGGAAGAATCTTCTAGTCTTCTCTGAAGCCTACCCATGCCAAATGTCAAACTCCAATAAAGGTAAAAATACAAATGTTTCCTCAACTTTGAATAACTGAGGCCTCCCAGGAATGTTATCTTTATTCCTTTCTTGCCCTACCCTACAATGAAGCAAAGAGGAAATTTTTATTATTCTTCAAGATAGACTACTCACTCTTCGCTAACTGCCTTGTTTTACTGTTATGCTTGCCATAGATGGCATTTGGCTATTAACAACTAGGATCCTTCTTCCATCTAAATTTTTATCCCTGGAAACCTTCACCAGCAAGTTGGAGCTGGATGATTAATTTGAAAATAACAATGTGCTTGAGAACAGGCCAGAGGCACACATCAACAACTACAGAGCCCTTAGCTTAAATGAGTGATAAATTACTCATCCCAACCAACATAGACCTACAGTTCCTGCTCTGAATACCAGGAGTGATGACAGGTGCCACGAGTTTCTAGTACTTTCCATGCCTACCTTGGAAAGCAAGGAAAATGGCCGCCTGAGAAAATTAAGATAATTGTATACCGAGTGCTTTTCCTTGGAAAGAAGTTGATTTGTGGCTTCTCTTGATTAATTGGCCTTTTATTTTTCACCTTCTGCCCCTCTCCTCTTGTCATTTACTTGCTTTTTTTTTTTTTACACCAAAGACATCATGGGTAAAAAGAGGAGATTTTATTTTGAAGAACAATGATCACATTAACAAGGTGACAGCAGATAAGCTAAAAGTCACTCCATTTTCTGCCGGGGGAAAAATGTTCTTTGCCACCAAATTGCATTCTGCTTCTCTTTGTCTACTCTCCTTTTACAGGAGGGTGACAGGCCTAGCCACTGATGGACTCAGAAGAAATAACTGGGAGATAAGATATACCTTTGATTTATGTAAGAAGGGAAACTTTTGAGTTGGATGATAAAAAAATGAGTTCCTTTCCTGTTCCACAACATTCTTGTGGATGTAGCTCTCTGTAGGACAGTGACATTTCTCAGCCCTTGGTCTAAGTATCCAGCAGAAAATAACTATGAAATCCAAAACTTGGTAAAAGGCAAAAATCCAATTCAGTACAATTTAATAGATGTCTAGGCCTGGATCAGATTCTGTAGGTACAGAATATCCCTACATCCTACCCTATATTTGGGGCAAAACCTTTAAGGTATTAAAGCCACATCCAGAGACACAGCCAGTACTCCGTGAAAGAGCAACCAAACCAAACTGGTGTATAGCTATGTCTCCAAGTGTGTCTACTAAAAAAAACACACAACAACAACAACAAAAAACCCACAAAAAACACACTACAGGCTTCAAAATGATCAAATAAAGAGTGAATGGGGGATGAAGGAGGTGAAGAGGGAAAGGGAAAGTTACCCAAGGAGGTGAAATTTGAGCTAGACTTTGATGGACTGGTAGGAATTTGTTAGCCAGGAGAAATATTCTGAGGTTAAAACTCTCTAAGCTGCTGTTTCTTCTGCAAAATCTCATAGGCTTGTCGTGATGTGATGAAAATAAAGTGCATAGCACAGTTCTTGGCATATGATGAAGCTGAATATTTACTGTTGTTATTATCATTATCACTGTCATTGCCAACATCACATCATCACATCATCATCATCATCATCATCATCATCAGGATTTGGTGTTGGAAGTGTGTGAGCAAAATCTTCAGGGTCTTTCATGGGTTAATGGTACTATCAGTCACAGGTAATTAAAACCTCTGTCCCTCTAAGCTTACTCTACTTTTTCTGAGGTTGACCTTCATCTTTCATGTCCTGGCATACTTTGGTTAATATCAGTTCACCTCTGGCAAATGAAAGCGGACTGAACCAAGTATCAAAAGATGTTTTTAACCTTACTCCATTTCCCAATATAACATTTTATACACTTGTTTATAATTTCAGTAGTGGGTGGCTATTTGAGTGAAGGTGTAAATATAAAACCAGTAGCTTATGTTAGCATTTCTCTTGGGTCTTTGTTTTCAACATCTTATTTTAGCAACTTCAAAAAATATTCACTCAGGGTATGTTTTTTCTTCCAACCTGTTTATCCTTCACTGGTTTCATTCATGTTACAAAGGAAAGGAGGTTCTGGAAAGAAGCAGAGAGAGGTTAATGGGGGAAAAAGAAGACTTATGTAATACTTTAAACAATAAAGAATTAAAACATGCTGTTACAGAATAGAATTATAGAGATATTAGCAATAAAATTCATTGTTAAATTATATTTTAAAAAAGAAGCAATGAAACATTTCTTCTAAACTTTGAGAGTTAAAATAGAAAGCTAAGTACTTTTGCATCATACATAATCAATATAATGTGTTTGAGAAGGGCTTGTCCATTTGGCATTGGGGGCTGAGGAGATTTGGGCCCTGTGGTTAGGGAAAAACCAGGATGTTAACATTGAAAGTCATTTAATGACCCCTTATTATGTGCTCAGCAGGACTAGCTAATTGCTCTGTCATAGTTGATACTGCACAATTATTATGCTCATTCAGTAGACGAAGAAAATCAGGCTTAGAGTATTTATGTAACTTGCCTAAGATTACAGCTCGGATGTTGCAGAGCCAGGACTTGGATCCAATTCTGTCTGATTCCCAAACCCGGGCTTTTTACCACCAGGTTATTCTGCCTGCAAGGGTTTGAAAAAAAATGACCCCAAACTAAACATGTGGGTGGCATTTTTATGTTATACAGGTTTAAAAGATTTGCTTTGGCCTATGCTACAATCTCAGGTTAGGTCATCCAAAGTAGAAGGAAACTCAGTTTTGATTTGAAGGAACAAAAACCAATCCACAGAGATGGCCCCCACCAAAATATGACACTGTGAGCTAAGAAGAAAGACAAGGGAGAGAATCAATAGTGTCCTTTGGCTTGACAAAACAGAGAGGGGTAGGCAAGGCCTTTTACTTTCTCTTTCAATTCCTATAATTATTTTACTTTTTGCTAATTAACTTGACTGCCTGTGACTGATATATTTATTACCCAGCATTGTTTATCAATGACATATTGTTTAAATGTTCATTTCCTAGAAAAGGGTTATAAATGTCTTCTGGGATCATAAAAGGTGATGGTTTACAAGTGCTGGAGGTTGTGGCAGGTTAAGAAGTTACAATGCAGAATTTCCCACACCTTTGCTTGAATGTGTTGGCAGTTCAGAGTGCAGAGATAGTGTTTTTCAGTGGTGACAAAAAGGATATTTTGTCTTCTAATTTCTTAACTTCACATCCTGGTGTAGGTGTTTGCAGGGATAATACTTCATCTTATTCAAAGTTTCAGAGCAAAGTAACAAGTAGCAGATATGATTACAGCTTTTCCTGGAGTCACAAAAACCAATTTTTAAATGTTTCCCTTCTATACTTTGTCCTCCTCATACCACCATCTGCTTTCCAAAATTTCCCAAAGCCAGGTGCTCTGGATAGTCACCAAGCTGCCCTGGGCCAACAGCACCACCTGTTGGCTACAACAGAAAATTCTTGGACTCAACATCCTTCCGTGTCCTCTGAGATGATAATGCACATGTCTCTGAAATTCCCTGCACTAGCTGGGTAATTTCAGTCATGCAAAATTGCTTACATTTGTTCATCACACCAAGCTCTCTCACACACCTCCAGATCTATGTATACTGTTTTCTTTCTACAATCTTTTATGACCTGTTTCCTCTGGCCAACTCCTAGTCAGTTTGGAAGCTTTGGCTTAAGTATCACCTTCCTTGGGAAATCTTTCCTGAAATTGCCCAGGATGATTTAGCCATCTCCCTTTCCATAGCCTATATGTTGTGCATGCCTATATTTCAGTGGTTCTTCTAAGAGCAGAGGATGGATTAGTACTCCTAAGGGAATCTGAGCCAAGTGGTAGAGACAGAGTGGGGTAGAGTTGGGTATGGCCCCAAACAGCCTTCCATAGATCTTAAGATTTCTTTTTAATCATATGTTTCATCATAAAATTCCTATAAAATTAACACTATTGTGTACATTACTTAACATAAAATAATATCCCCCAACAATTACTGAGTACAATTAGTGGTCCATGTCTATCCTGTGGCTTCCTGAACCCCCAGGCACAACACACTGTATCTCAGAAGTAGGCGTAAGTCCCTCTGAAGACCATGTATAGTACAGTGTATTTCTAGTCTGTGATTCAAGGGGCTAGGGACTAGGGACTAGGTCTACTATAATATTTCCTAGTGAAATTCAGATACTAAAAAATAATATTTTTGGAAGAATGAGTGAATTTTTCCAGTAATATTGGGCATAATAAAGAACCAGTGTTATTAATCCTCTAGTTGTAGATCCCAATGTCTTCATCAGCCCACTACTCTTTCTCTACTTTTTCTTGTATTTCATTCGGAACTAGCATTTAAGATTAATTTTTAAAACCATTTTTCTTGAGTTATATTAACGTTTATTCACTACCACTCTTATGCATTGCAAATGCACATTTCCCTGGCAATATTGTGGAGGAATTAAACCTTAATGGGCAAACCTGGAATTCTAAATGCCATTTGTAACTTTTTTCCATGGGAAAATGTGGCCTGAATTAAAAAGAAAAACTTACAAATGAACTTTGGAATATTCTCTGGCTGGTGACAGACTTTATCAAACTCCCACATCCTACAGCTTCAGTTTATATGGGTTACTGTCCACAACCTGAAGTAGGGGGAAGGAAGACTAAAGCTACAGACACAAGTGACATCCCAGAATCACTGGAGTGGGCAGGAGAACCTCAAATTGGTCCTTCCCTCAGGTCTCTCAGGGTTCTGTGGGCATTATCATCAGGCTAGCTTTCTCAGGAAGCCAGAAAAATTCATTCTTACAAATGCTACTGACATTTGCATCTCTATGATTCTAAAACTGTTCCCTCTCTGAGACAAATGAACACCTGAGTCATGTGTTATCTCTCCATTTTAAAAAATCAAATTTATTAAGAAATATTTATGAGTAAAAGAGCTCCCTAGGTGCAAAGTAACTTTTAAAATTTATTATAAAGTTATTCTTTGTAAACTTCCCACTGCTTTTCCTTTCTTCTTTTTGAAATTAATTACTTGAAACCAAAACCCTTCAAGAACAGGGCAAACTATGCCTTAATTCTTCTCCATGTGGTAAAACATAGATAAAGGACTTCTGGCAAGAAGGGCAGACTTTTCTACCTGGCTTCTCTAGTGCAGTACATTATAGGAACCATTGATTCTCCCCATGTAGTCATTTCTCTTTCTGTTATTCAATTTGATCCTATCCTATATAATAAAGAGGTAATATGCAAATTGACCATCACCCCAACACACAAGATGGCCTCCCCCATGTGGTCAAAGATGGCCGCCCCCATGTGGACACAAGATGGCCGGCAGGAGAGGGCAGCTAGGGGTTACCGGGCCAGCAAGTGAGGGCAATTAGGGGTGACCAGGCCTGCAGGGGAGGGCAGTTAGGGGTGACCGGGCCAGCAGGGGAGGGCAGTTGGGGGCAACCAGGCTGGCAAGGGAGGGCAGTTAGGGGTGACTGGGCCAGCAAAGGCAGGCAATTGGGGGCAATCAAGCCAGCAGGGGAGGGCAGTTGGGGGCGACCAGGCCTGCAGGGGAGGGCAGTTAGGGGCAATTGGGCCAGCAGGGGAGGGCAGTTGTGGGTGATTGGGCCAGCAGGGGAGCAGTTAGGCATCGATCAGGCTGTCAGGGGAGTGGTTAGGGAGTGATCAGGCTGGCAGGCAGAAGCAGTTAGGGGCAATATGCAAGCAGGCAGGCAAGTGGTTGGGAGCCAGCAGTGCTGGATTGTGAGAAGGATGTTCGACTGCACATTTAGGCCTGATCCCAGTGGGCAGTCGGACATTCCTTGAAGGGTCCCAGATTGGAGAGGGTGCAGGCTGGGCTGAGGGACACATCCCCCATGCATGAATTTTATGCACCGGGCCTCTAGTCCTATATAATAAAAGCCTAATATGCAAATCGTCTCCTCGGGCGGTCCTTTGACCGCGAGTTCACCTGGGAGACTGGGAAGTTTGACCACTTGCTATGACGTGTGCTGACCACTAGGGGGTGGTACAGAACATGGCAGGCATTGGTGATGTGGCACTGGCAGTGGGTGGCAGTGGAGGTGCTGCCGGCCTGTTGGGCCCAATGGTCCCTGACAAGAGTGGGACTGTGGCAGGATGGTGGAGCAGGTGAGGAGGTGGTGCCAGGCCAAGGCGGGTGTGAACAGGGTCCTGATGGCCCCACCGATCACCCCACAGATGGCGACCAGTGGCGGCAGCAGGGGGCAGGGCCGCTGCCTGGCTGCGGCGCCAGGCCAAGGCAGGGTGCCAGGCGGGACTGGGGGCTGAGAGGCTGGGGGCATGAGCTGGGGCCCGATCTCCACAGGCCACCCCGAGGGACCCCACCCGTGCACAAATTCTTGCACTGGGCCTCTAGTCCTTAAATGAAAAACCATCTCCCTTCCCAATTGGCACATAATACTATTTTTATGTCGACTCTGATCTGAACATTTCATTTTTGATTCTACCTAGAAAGCAACTGATGGAGATCCCAGCCTAGAGCCTAAATCCAGTGTCCTGGCCACATTCTTAGACTGGGAAAGCTGTTGGGAAACAAGTTCAGAGCCTGAATTGGAAATAAGGGCAAACAATGGTATAGAGAAGGTTTTTCTTTAACTTATAAAGTTTCTCAGTAAAACAACCCCTTTTCTGGAATGTAATTAGTATGTGTTTAACCACAAATGTAGAAAAATTGCTTAGGATTGACCAACATATTTTCTCAGAACTACAAAGAAGGTTTCTTTCTTTCTCTTTCTCCTTTATATGCTCCTTATAAAACCTTGCCAGAGTCAACTAAAAGGGAACCCATTTCATTACATATACTTTTCCCCAAGAAGTAAAATGAACTAAATTAATTCATTCACTTACCACTATAAATACCAAATGAAAAGGCCATAGATATATAGATGTAAATACTGCCTCTATAATTATTTTTTTGTGTTTGTATAACTAGAGGGCATTGAGAGAAAGAAAAATAAATTATTCGAAGTTCAAAGGTTCCAAGATTTACTAAGAAAATAAGAAAAGAAAAAAAAAGCCCAAGCATCCACATGCTAAGATAGCCAAAGAATCTGCTACTATGTTTACTCACCAGCATTTTCTTCAAAAGAAATGGCTTTTGTCAAAATTGGTGGGAACTCCAAATGCAGAACATTTTTTCCTATTAAATAAAGTTAGCAATGTTGTAATTAAGACTGCAGGAGCTGATTTCACTATGTTGAAATTGCAACAACGTACAGCCAAGGTTGAGAACTACTGCTGGAGGTATTTAGTTATAATGATCAATTTTTCCTTTATTAGATAGTTCATTTGGCTCTAATTTAGTTTATAATTATTTTCTCCCTTTCAAGGCTCTTCATCTGTAAGTTTCCTAAGTGTGTGGGAAAGGAAAGGTGTACATTTCTTTTCATCTTCTCACCTGTGTCTTTGATGCTCTATCTTCTTAAGAAGACAGCCATGACCATTGTTGTTGAATATTATAAAACTGACACCATATCCTAGCACATTGCAGTTCTTGTTCCACGGCATTACTCCTCTATTTCTTTGAGGGGTTTCTGGGGTTATGTGTTAGCATTTGTTGTTTTAAACACATCATCTCTTCTCTTCCTTCCATCTCCTGATTGTCTCTTGAGGGTGGCTCTGGGCCACTCACCTTGGTGATTCTTTGCCCTAAACCATGTGACCCAACATCAGCCTGACAAGCCTCGGATTGGAGGAAGGGAGATGGTCTTTGGAGCCTGAAAGCTATCTATATGAAGCCTCTCTGAACTGGTACTTTCGGGGCATAATTGAGATGATGAGAAGACTTTGAACTATCACAATATTTTGAGCCATAAAAAAGGTTTTATTTTATTTTTAAGAAGGCTGTAGTTTATGATATCTTGGTTAAACTAACAATTCTCAACTATTAGGGTCTGTTTTGATATATGGCTAGAAATTTACTTTAAAGAACTTGATCAGTTAGCCTTTTCTGTGTATGAATCACCCCAGTATTTAGTGGCTTAAAATTTAGTGGGTAGTTCTCCTGGTCTGGGCTGGCTCGGTTGAGCTCTGCAGGGCTTGCTTATGTGTCTGTAATCACTCAGCTGGGAATAGAAAACCTAGGGTCTCCTCATCCATACTTCTGGTGGTCAGCAGGCTATGGGTCAGATTGAGATGGACAACTGGGTCACATGTGTCTCATTATCTAAAAGGTTATCTCAGTCTTGTTTGTAGAGTGGCATTAAACATGGGTAGGTACCAAGGTCAGCAAAAGTAGAAGCTATAAGGCTGCTGGAGGCCCAGGCTCAGATCATGAACATTGTTACTTCTACCACATTCTATTGGCCAAATCAAGTCACAGTCTTGATGGGAAGAGCTGAAAAGTACTATAGCTATTTTTGAAATCTCCCACAATAACAAACCACTCTTATTTGCAAAATTTTAATGTATAAATTAAAATGGATGTGGGTTATATTAGAACAAGACTGTGAACAACTATCCAAACGGTAGTGTGGTGAGGTGGAAGACCATGAATCTTAGAATCAGACAGACCTGAGTTCAAACTCTATCTCCCAACTTGTTAGCTGGGTGGCCTTTAGCAAGTTACTCAGCCTCTCTAAGCATCTGTTTTCTCAACCATAAACCAGGAAGAATAAGAATACTTAGCCCTAACCAGTTTGGCTCAGTGGATAGAGCGTCAGCCTGGGGACTGAAAGGTCCCGGGTTTGATTCCGGTCAAGGGCATGTACCTTGGTTGTGGGCACATGCCCAGTTGTGGGTGTGCAGGAGGCAGCTGATCGATATTTCTCTCTCATTGATGTTTCTAGCACTCTAGTCCTCTCCCTTCCTCTCTGTAAAAAAATCAATAAAATATGTATTTTTTAAAAAGAATACTTAATGCACAGGGCTGTTGTGAGGATTAAATGAAATTATGGTGTAATGCCCAACACATAGTAAAGAGCCATTTCATTCTGGCTTCCTTCCCCGTCCCCTTAATTTTTTTGAAATTCATGTATAGAGGGCCTAGTAAATCTCTTCTACTCAGAATCAAAGCTGCCCAGTCCCCTTTTCTGCCAGATACCAGCTTTTCTTTGTCTATGCATTGCATATCTTTGAGATATGACTTTGAGATAGAAATTTTCAATTGGGGATCTTGGCAGTGTTCTCAAACATAAGCTTACAGTTAAAAATTCCAAGACAAATCTTAGTTTTGGTGCGACAAATTATTTCACATGTTTAGTTGTGTATAGCTGGTTTTTCTTTATGGTCTGGGTATACTTGGGAATTTTGAAAACACACCATCAGAAAAGAAAGTTTTGAAATAATAGAAGTTGAGCAGCAATGTATGGGAATGGTGTTCTCTCATAAAGGATACATTTACCAGATAAGGTTTTAAAACATATCCCAGGGCTCTAAATAGTGAGGTTAGTCTTTGGGGTCAGAGGGGGCCAGATTGGGCAAAACCTCTGCTTCTTCTTTGATGCATTCCATAGGGCTTCATTTTAGCTAAATCATCATAATTCCCACCAAGACAGCACAGAATGATAATGGTTTTATTTATTATTTTATATGCATTGCCAGTATATGCAAAGCTTTATAGCATGCCATAAATAGAGAGGGATTATCACAGCTGTTACTTATTTTAACAGGTCACAATACAGTAGTTTATGCCAGATGGTTTAGAGAATTTTGAGAGAGAAATTTTATACAGGCAGCCATATAGATACTAGCTTGGGTAGTTGAGCCCTGAAATTAATTTACATTTGTTATGCTATATAAATAAACACATAGTTACTTATGAATGAGTGAGCCATTTTATAGCAGTGATTTCTTCTGGAAGTCATGAGGTCTCTTATAAGCAGTGGTGGGGCAGCAGCAGTAGTAATGTGCTGCTGCTAGGATAGAGGAGATATATTACCCAGCCACATCCATAGCTATGGAGGGGATATCCAACTTGCTCCACAGAAATATATTTTGGAGCCAAACTGAGTTTTTATTATTGAAGCCAAAGAGACTAAAGCAGGGAAGCCATCCTAGATAAACATAAGGAAGGTGAGTGTATGGCAGAGAGAAGAGCTGGAATTGGGATCCCCAAGGTCATCAGCAAGGTCAGTCTGGGGCAAATCACAGAACATATTGCCCTTGCAGATACTGAAGTCCATGTGTAGAGTGTTTAGTTCTGGATGATGAGCAGAAATGGAAAGAAGAAATAAGTACTGATGATCAGAAACCATTTCAGAAGGTGTTTTTGGTTCTAGATTTCAAAGAGCAATAGGTTTCCAGAATGAGAAACTTAGAGAAAACCTTACGTATCTCTACCCTTCTTGTCTTATAGATGAAGAAATAGACAAAGAGGATCGATCATTTAAATATGATCATCTTGTTTTTTTCAATAAACAAGTAAAATCAGACTGTCATGGTATTTGGACTTTGTCAACCTCCTCCAGTCTCTCTCCCCTTGATCCACCCCACCAATTCCTCTCATGCTTTCCACCTCATGCTAGAAAAGGACCACATCTCCACCTCTCAGAATAATGCAAAGACCAGGTCTAAAACACAGTTGGGTTTTCTCCGTAAATCGCCTTGAGATATAGTAAAGTTAATATACCATCTCTGTAACAGGAATAAAATTATTTAGCATTTTTGCATCAGTTCTTCCATCTCCTATAAGATAGGGGTCAACTAAGACCTGTTGGTATCAACAAAATAATTAAGCAGAAAAGGTGAGTTTAAAATATATGATGAGCATATAACTAGTATAATCTATGCTAGAAAATCAGGTAGCGACAGTATTTCAAAAGTTGAGTAGCCTGTGAATGTCAAGGGACAAACTAGAACTTTATTATGGACTAGGGGCCCAGTGCACAAAGTTGTGCACCTTGAAAGGAACTGTGGACTGCGAGGCTGTGGTGGGCATAGGCGCAGGTCATGGCCCATCCTCTGCGCCGCCGCCCGGCCCCTCCCGCCACAGCCCCTGGTCCCCTGTCTGCCAGCATCCACGCTCCCGCTGCTGCCACTCCCACACGCTGATGGTGCCGAGCAATCAGGACCGGTGCCGGACACCGGCAGCAGGTGCAAGCACCAGATAGGACCACGGCACATGGGAGCAAAGAATTTTCAGTAACCACCAGAGGCTCGCCCCGATGACAGTGACCAGTGCCCCGCCTTGGTCTGGCACCACTGGTTACCTACTCCACCATCCTGCCACAGCTGACGCCCCCCATGTTCCGTGCTCTGCCACCTGCTGCTGATGCCTGCCATGTTCCACACATGCCCCCTGGTGGTCAGTGCATGTCATAATGACTGGTTGTTTGGTTGTTCAGTTGTTCCACCATTTGGTTTATTTGTATGTTAGGGTTTTATATATATAGATTCTCCAAAGATGACTAGTTGAAGAATTAAAGCTTTGAAAATTTGTAAGCTAGATAATACCAAAATGTCCAACTCTTTTCAGAGAAGCTGAGTTCTCAATAACTTCAGCAATCTGAACATAGCACTAAGCCTGAGAAAGTAAGTAAAAGGAGCTTCCCAAGGCCACAGATAGTTGTCAACAAGCCTATGCACTTTATGGCTTAGCATCTTGCTCAGACTTTTTTAATGGACAGATATTACCCAGCCATGGTGTCTGTTTTCCTTAGCCCACTATAGACTCAAACTATGGGGAAGAGTTAGAAGGAGGGTGAGAGAGGAATGACAGTGGAGAGCTAAATATCAAGAAAAGAGCTTGGAAATTTAAAAGAGGAGTCTTTGAAATGTGTTACCATAGAGACCAATAATAAGCCTTCTTAATAAAGACCCTAAGTTAATCAGCAAAGCATTAAATTGTGTTTTGTATCATCTGATTAGAGAGATAGGAAAGTGAATTGTTCAAGGTAGGCTAATTCTGGTAATAAAACCTCCAACATTCCAGGGCTTATTTCTCATGTACATTTCAGTCTAATGCAGGTCAGCATACAGTCATTTGGGTACCCAGATTCCTTCCATCTTGGGGTTCCAATGCCCCACCCTCCATGGAGCTTCTATGTTCAGCCAGCAGTGCAGAGAAGGGAGTGTGTAGGATTGTATAGGAGTTTTTATGGGCCAGGCTTGGAGGCACACATCCCTTTGCTCACATTCTATTGGCTAGCACCCAGTTCCATGGCTGCACAGAACTGCAATGGAAACTGGTTGCAGGAGAAATTAAGAGACGCATATAAGAGATGCTCAGTAAGTGCTTTTGTTTGAATCACCAAGCTATAGAAAGTGTCAGGCACTCTAACCGCTGTACAGGGGATAAGGATCCCAGAAAAACTACAATATGAGCATATGTGTGAAGAACTCAAACATAGGAAGGTACTGCCTTCATTGGGCTTTTATTATATGAGAGGTACCATCATGGTGCTTTATATGTATTATTTTATTTACTCTTCCTAACAATCCCATAAATTATGTATTCCTAGTTGCATTTTACAAATGAGGAAACCAAGGTTCAGAGAAGTTAAATCATTTTTCCAAGATCATGCTGCTAAAAGATGGAGGATTTGGATTCAAACTCAGGTCTTTCAAGGACCAAAGCCCAGGTTTTCTTCCTCTATACCATGGGATTTGCTAAAACCTGATTCAAATGTAAACTATCTAGTTACATCATTATTTTCATCATCACTGTTAACAGCAACTTTATTATTATAAAAATCAATGCAAAGGGGAAGACATGGCCATTTTCATTGCTTTATGGAGTTCTGCAGGTCTCGTTGCCAAAGCTCTCCCCTGATAAAGCAGCCCTGAAAACCCAGAGCAACACAGTTCATCTCATTGAGTTGTGTGATTAGTGACTTGGCCACTAGCTTCCCATGATCTTGCCAGGGATTGCTATAGAGAGCAGCCATTTTGCTCACCCTGAGTCTGATTAAGCCTGTCTGGGTGGGGCCTGAGCATGTACACCTCGAACAAGCTCCTGGGTGCTCCTGTGCTCATGGTCCTTGGATGAGCAAAGCTAAGGGAAAGACTCCCCTTCTTTTTTTTAGAAGCTCCAACTGGCCTTCACACCCATTCCACACTTTCTACCAATGTCCACTCCATCAAGCCTTCTTGAAGCCCAAGGGACCCAGGTCTGCCCTTGGTAGGCAGAACTAGTTCCACTAACCTCTCAGTGACATTTGGAATTCTTGATCATGCTGCCTTCTTGAAACCCTTTTGTGCCCTGATTTCTGAGATGGAGTCCTCCTTCCCTCCTGGTCTCTTGCTTCTGTGACTCATCACTCTTTCTCTCTGGTGGCCTCTTTTTTCCTTAGAACCCCTTAAATTTGGGGGTTTATGTATCTATTCTTACCCTCATTGGAGGAGTGACCATGCCACCCCTCCTGCCCTATCCTTCCTGTCCTAGCCATACTCTGTCTTCCAGCCAGATTCCCCATCTTCACTAGTGATTGGCAGCCCTCCCAGAAGGGTGGCATGGGTGGAGTCAGAGGAGAGCAGCCAACTTGGGTTCAGTGTGATACTTCATGTGACCACAATAATAATTCATAGTAATGTCAATTAGGAAGTGCTCTTTACCAGTGCTCGTGCAAACCTTGTGATTTGCTGTGACCTTGGCAAGTCCAGTGTTTCATCACAATTTGTGAATTATGGAGGAATCATGTGGCCCATGGTCACAGTACTGCCCACTCATGCAAATCTGCCCAGGGCATAGACCTCACTTTTTGAAAATAGGTGGTCTGGTCAGAAAATAGCCAAATTTTTCCTAAATGGGTTTTCAAGGCTTCAATACAAATTACCAAAAACTGTGTCCCACAAAGCATCTTTTGGTAATTTCATTCACTGACTTTCTCCCTTATTATATATTAGGATCTATCCCATAAGTGGTGTGTTTTAAATGACCCTAAATGTTTTTCTGTCTTCTACATGTGTCTGTTATATATAGAACCTGCCCGCCTAAGGCATGGGCACACACTGCCATGGTTTTTAACCCTGCTTCAACCTCAGAGCTGGTTTAGTAAATCACTCTTCCCTGGAGATGAGTACATCGCAGAGAAGGCATTGTCTTTGCAGTGTTTTAAGCCAAGGCAGGGTGAGTTGTGTCTAGGATGGGAGGTTTCAGGTCATGGAATGAATAGGGGGAAGGGACGCAATGTTACAATTTTATGGTCGCTCTATTCCTGTTACACACGGGCACATGCCCCACGGCAGTCTCTGTCCTCCCTCTTGCCGGGGCTGGAGGAGTTGGCATGGTCGGTGTCTCTGATTCCTCTGCTGTTGGCTAGAGACCCGAGAAAAGGGAGGTGAGAAGGGAGCCACGGGGGTGCGGTGCTGAGCAGCCGCGGTGGGTCCAGCCTGTTGGTGATGTGCCCAGCCCGCCACCACTCTGGGCATGGGTAACGCGCAGCACCAGCGGTCGCGCTACCCGAGAAGGAAACGCACAGGTACCAGAAATCCGGATCCGGGATCCTCCGCATCCCCCGGCTTGTCTAAGAGCACAGGGCCCCCGCGCTGTGGCCGGCTCCCGCGAGCGCCACCGAGTTTGGGGCTAGGGGCTGAGTCCTGCAGCTCACTGCGGCTGGCGGCAGGGGACGGATTATTTTTAGCAGGTTTCCTTTAGCCCAGTAGAGCCAGGAGATGTTCGCGGAGCCAGGCGGCTGTCTGCAGAGCGTCGGTGCAACCGTGCTGGCTGCCTGGCAGGTTTGGCTGCCGCAGTCCCCTCCATTCACTGGGCTGTAAATCGAAGCTGTCTATACCAGCAAGGCGCTGGATCCCAGCGTGGCCCTGGGGCTACGTCCCGCCCAGGTCTCCCGGCACCTGATTTCCCAGTGGTCAATTAGGTGTCTCAGCCTGCAGCATTGAAGCAGTGGAGGGGCCAATGCCCCGGCTTTGATGGAGCGCGCCGTGCGCAGAGACCTCCCCAGTCGACTTCCTCATCAGAAGGCAGCATCCATTCATAATTCTCTCTCTGCCTGTGGAACGAGTTAGGCTGGAGCTGGGCATGGACTCCTGAATCTCTCTTTTTGCTTGTGAAGAAGAAACTAAGATAAAAGGGAAAAGAAAAGGGGAATGCAGTCATAACGCAACAAGGCGCTGGAAAGCCCCTGAGAGGCCTCTCCTTTGCGGGGAGAGGGAGAAGAAGCAGATCCCAAGCCCAGCGCCCAGCCAGCTGCTGCTTTGCTACGGAGCCGGCCCGCATGCCTACCTCACCTGACGGCCGCAT
>NW_005368708.1:464687-493536 GCF_000412655.1 Myotis brandtii | reverse complement strand
TGCGACTCGCAGCCCAGGCCACGCGGGTGTGTGTGAGATGGGACCAGCTTGGGGGGGGAGGGGGTATGGGCAGGTGACATCAATTTAAACTAAATTTTCACAGCTCTGGGAGGTGGGTGAACTTGGGAGACTAAGGAGGCAAGAGCCGCAGCTCCAGCGCGTGCTAGCCTGAGAGGAAATCCCTCAGGCTGAGGTCTGAGAGCTTGGTACCCTTGACAGAGCTGAATGAGGGTGAGCGGGTGGTCAAGATGGACAGAGCATAGCTCCAAGGGATGAGGGGAGCAGCTCTGGCTTTCAGGGGTCTTTTTTTTTTTTAAGCATATTGCCGCTGCAGCTTTGAAGTTTGCCGCCTCCTCCCCAACCCCCATCCCGGATTCTGGGGCGGGGCGGTACTTTTCCATTTAGCTGCCCAGGCCCTTACCAGCTGCTAAGAGGGGGCTGCAGGGGTTGCAGTGTCTAGTGGTGGGCTTTCTGCAGAGGACTCGGGGACTTGAGGGCGCTGCGATTGGGAGTGAGTCCTGAAGCTCAGCCTTTTGGGAGCTCTGAGAGCTGGGGAGAAGTCAGGGATCTTGCCTGGTGTCCCATCCTGTTTCCTTGCCCTGGCACTTGGTTTTAGGTGACATTTTGCCTGTGCAGGGGTTTCACTGTCATGGAGCTGTCTGTGATGCTGCAAGGCAAGTGGACTGTTAGGATGAGACTGAAGAGAGACAAGAGAGCAGGAGCTTTTCCTTTTGTGGCAGTGTTAACCCCATCCAGCCTGCTCCCTTGGCACAGCTGTCCACCTGGGTCACCATCTGTGGGTGTAAGTGGGTCTGCCTGGCTGACTAGCTCTGCCTGGGTCAGCGGACCAAAGCTGGACTTGCCCAGGATATGCCATGCCAGGAATGTGTGGGCAGTAAAAGAGTGAAACCCCACCTGGCACCCCCTCCAGAAAAGGTTAAGCAGGCCCCACCATGATGGTGCACAGTATTTTTGCCATAGTATGGTCTCCTCTTGAGTTTGGGAGCTCTTGTTTTATGAGATTTTTATTTTGCAGTTTTGTGCCTCCTGGTCACCAGTTTGTTTTTCACAGCTGCTTGTGAGCAAGGCAAAGATAACAGCATCTAAAAATAGCCCTGCGGCTGGAGATGCAGCTTAGCTTGACCCTACTATTACAAGGATGGGGGTCTCCTTACCCAGCTGCGTCAGTGTGAGCCGAATTTGGGCCCCCACCCCACAATCTGAGACCAGGTCCACACATCCTTCAGAATAGTTCAGTCTCAGGGCAGCGCGGGGATGCTGAGGTGTTCCTCTGTGTGAGAAGGGCAATAGCTCATCCATTCATAGTGAGGCCTGAACAACTGGGCTGCAAGATTGGGGGATGGGATCCCCAACAGTGACCCCTTCCCTGTCCCTAGCCATGGATATCTATAGCTTTATATTCCCTCTGAGTTCCACCCAGTCATATATGGGGATTCCTCCTCTGTGCTTCAGGGGCCAGCAGACCCCTCCCCCCAAAGGAGTTTGGCCCAGAATACAGAGAGACCAAAGGGTCTAGGGTGGCACTTAAGTCATGCTGTCTTCCCGGGTGCAGATAGTAGCTAGGGTGCTACTCTTTCCTTTCTAAATGGAAACCCCTGGACAGTTGAGTGAGGAACCTCTTCCTGATAAGCAAGTGGTACTCAGTCTGCCTGAAGGGGGCAGCCCCCAACTGATGGGGAAGGTACCACATCGAATGGAGACTTTTCAGTGATTGCAATGGAGGCCCAGGTTTCTCCTGTGGGTCCTGAATCCCTCTGAGAACCTGCTGGGCCTCTCCCATTATTTATTTTCCAACACCTTTATTTCCCTTATGTTCACATTTTTCTTGGTGGCAAAGCCAAGACAAAAAGTTCTTGATTTGGTTGAACCATGGAATTTTTTTTTTGCAAAAATGTTTTAGTAACTGCTGAAAAATGCAAATGCCTAATTTTTCTACAGTGAAGGAAACAGACTAAAGAACATGGGAATTTATGAGGGAAGGTGTGAATCCCTACCTTCAGATCTCTATTCAAGATAGAACTTACCAGGTGATTCTTCCATCCCTTTCAAAGTGAACTTTGATTTTTACATTTTACATTTATTTTCTGTAAGTCATAAATATAATCACCAAGCAAATATTAAGATAGATAGCTTGATTTGGGGGGAGGAAGAGACCAAGAAACAGCACCTCTGAGGAACCCATCATTCCCCTAGTCTTCCAGTAGAGACTTGAGAATAGGTGCTGGTTTATCTTTAAAATGTCCCCAATCTTTGTGTTTGGGGATTACTGATCATCAAGATTACTGATGATTCAATGTAGCCAAAAGGCCCAGTGCAACAGTGGCTAACTCTTTGGCCCACTTAGAAGAGTAGATGGGAAGACCATGAGCTGGGATTCAGATTTATAAATATGTCATTGATTTGGCTCTGTCTGTAGCAAATAAGATGTCAATGATCCCTTGCTCTTACATAGAAAGGGCCTGCTTCCTCTTGAAGCTCAGAACCTGAATCAGCAATTAACTAGAGACTTAAACTGAGTGTATTGTCTAAAGAAAATGAACTAATGTAACAAATAAGCTTCAAATCTCAGGAGTTTAACACAATGCAGTTTATTTCTTATCACATAAAGTCTAATCAACATTTGGCTTGTAATGACAAGGACTTAAGCCTCATGCCCTATGGTGGTTCTACCATCCACCCCCTTGGGCATAGAGTCCCTCCTGGGTTCCTCTGCATCTAGCCAGCAGAAGGGGAAAGAGAGAGCATGGAGGATTAGAAGTAGCACACCTCATCCCCACCCACATTCCACTGGCCAAAACTCAACCCTTGGCCACATATAACTACAAGGGAGGCTGGGAAATGTAGTCTGTACCATGGCAATAATCTCTCTGTTATTGAAGACCCTCTTTTTAGCTCTACTTTGGGATTTGGATTTGGCTCTGGACAAGTCATGTGGCCAAATATAGATCTCCATCTTAAAAATGGTGGTAACTCCATCTGCTCTTTCCTATCTGAACAGGGATTTGGAGAGAGGTATTGAAACATAAAAAGGCTCCTAGAAGAACCATCTGGTCTAGCCTCTTTAGGCAAGGTCATTGTCATTATCCCCATGTTATAAATCACTTGCCCAATATGACACAGCTAGTTTATGGCAGGTCTGGAATTAGAACCTAGATATCCTTTTCTTAGTTCAGTGTTCCTTCCACCATGCTCTGTTCACTACTCTCTTATGAAAACAGTTGTATAGAATATACTTTCAGAAAGCTGATATACAGTCACTGGATAGCCTTTAATCTTGCATAATCACTAAAAACAGCTATTCATATTATTTAAAATCCATGTGAGTTTTTTTTTTCCCAACTTTTACTTATACTCAGGCTCAGAATAGCCAGGCACTGGTCTATGCCTTATACATGTATGAACTCATTCAATTCTCACAATAACCATAGGAGGCAGGGACTATTATTATTCTTACTTTGTAGATGAGAATGCTGAGGCACAGTGAGGTAAGTAACTTGCCCAAGATTTGACAGCTAACAAGTGATAGATCTGGGATTTGATCCCAGGCAATCTGGCTCCAGAATCCAGCCCTGGATTATTTTACTACACTATATCTCTGATCTGGTGGATTCTGTGTCCAGCCCTCTCTGGTTTGTCCAACTGAAGCAGACCCTGATACTGAGGACTTAATAATATTCTGAATTTCCTCTATTAGTGAGTGACCTTGAAGGTCTGATAGGGAGTCATTTGTAAATCTGCTGAGGCATGAATTTGAGCCCCAAGCATATGAAATTGCTACACAGAATTGAGCTAGTTAACTAGGAAAGGAGCCCAATCCCCAATCTCCAGTTCTGACATCCCATTAAGGCTTTTTTGTTTCTCTTTATAAAAAATTTGCTTTACTTATCACTGGGTAGGCAGTAACTATTGTGAAAAAATAAAAATGTTTGTTACTTAGTGAAAAGCAGGCATCCAATGAAGGACTCTTCTGTGTAAGGTTAAAAGGCAGTTGATTTGTTAGGGGTGGGGCAAGACAAGCACAGTCACTTGACTCTTGAGTAAATTGCTAGTTGGGGTTGTTTCATCTATCTATTGTTACATAAGAAACTACCCCAAAATTTACTGACAAAAACAGCAGTCAATCTATTGATTTAAAATTCTGCAGTCTGGGATAGGCTCACTGGGCAGGTCTGCTAATCTTGCTGGTGGTCAGTCAGTTGGTATGTCACCTAGGGGCAAGGCTCAGCTGGGACTCTGGGCTGGATATGCTTCTTTCACTTTCTTATAGTGTCAGGGCTTCTCCCTTTCCAAGCAGCCTGTCCATGAGGTCCCTCCACATAGTCTGCTCAGCAGGGTAACTGAACTTCTTACCTAGCTGTGTAGTATTCCCAAGAGCACAAAGGCAGAAGCTTCCAGGATTTCTCAAGACTGGGCCTCTGACTTGTTTTACCAACAGAATGAGGCAAGTCACACATCCAGGCCAAACTTCAGGGCAGGGAATTAACCAAGGGTGTGAATACCAGGAGGCCTGGAAACAGACTGCCACAGTGGTAAAGTCAGAAGCTTCTGTATTTACAAATCTGAGGATTTCCAAAGGTCTCTGAAGTTAACTGTACATTAAAATGTAGGTCAAATAAAGTCCATTATTTTTACTCCAATGGAGAGAGGCTGTTATATATGCTTGGTTCTTTCTCCATCCACAGACTAATGGATCATTTATGCCCACGAAAGTATCAATGCTGTAGATGTGACTGCCCCAAAGGAAAGGGAACTGAAGTGTGTGACTTCTGCTCTCTTGCCCCTCCTATACTGTATCTCAAAGATATTAATTTTTAAAATGGTGTCAGTACTCACCCTCAGACATAAACTAAGAATAATTTCTGAAAAGTCAGGAGCATATCAAGTAGATCTCCATCCATGGTTTTCTAGCAACTCACATTCTGAGGTGACTTAGCATGCAGAACAGAAGCCCCTGACTGTCTCAGAAGGTAGAGCTGCTCTCCTGCAGAAATGGGTTAGTAAGTTCAATTGTCAGGGTTCCATTTCAGAACATCTTCCCCAGGCCCTTGAATCACTATAACCAATGGAGGTACAATGGCTACTTTGATGTACCACCCACATTCCCCTTCCTCATCATGACTCAAGCACTCATTCCCTAAGTACTCATTTGTCAGAGCTGGGCACTGGTGGCTAACAGCTCACAGCCAAGTCCCTGAATTGTCCTTGGCTGAAGAGAGCTACCTTGCCTAGGTCATACCCCTTCCCAGGTCAGCGCACATCCAATGACCTGTCACCTTGCCTTAAATTAGGATTCTGCAGGGCCGTCCCAGCTCCAGAAATCCCCCATGGGAGTGGCCAAGCCATTGTTGTGACTGTATCACAGCCCAACTTTTCTCTCTGCCCAATCATGCTTAATTCCTCCATAGGAGTTGACCCAAAGAGCATTTCCTACTAAGCTTCCCATACACCAATGTCTTCCTGAAAGTCTGCTTCCATAGAACTTGACCCAAGATAGAGGGCTTGTACACCAGATTACTCCCTATTACAGCTTGGGCCACTGTAGCACACATAGAAGCAGGATGCACAGCATGGGACTTCCTTAAACTCTTTCAGTTGGGAAGAGATGACAAATACTTAAGCAATAATATGAGAAAATGAGCAAATATCATGTAACAGAGTCATAAGTAAATCTGATGCCTCAGTGATTTTTTTGCCTTCATTACTCTACCCTACACAACTTCCTCCAAAGATATTCTTTTAGGGGATGGGTGATTCATGACATTGATTATATGGTTAACAATTGTACCTAAGCGCTCTCCCACCTGATTATTTCTTCCTTTGGGTATGGCACTGGCAATCAAAATTTATCTTTCAAATTAAGGCTATAATTATATTTTGATAAAGATCTAGCAATTCAATGAGAATGAAATTTTGAAGGTTGCCAGGATACGGATGACTCTGGGTTATAGAAAAGGGTTTGCATGCAGAATACTAATAGGTGGTTCAGCACTCTTATCTAGACCTTTCCAATAGCGTCTGATAATGCAGGCCAATCAAGTACTGTTTCTCTGCTATTATTCTAGGGGGATAAAAGTGATGAAAGATATTAGCAGGGTTTCATGAATGAAAAGGTGATTCATCAGATGTCTATCTCACTAGAGTTAAGAAATCACTAGAGTAATAATTATGTGGTGTTACCTAAAAATATAGGAGACAAAAGCTTTCTCTTACTTCATTGCCTCCTCTTTTATTGTAAATAAAAGCAAGATTTCTTAGATATTGGGTTGTTGTTTTGTGTTGGGACATAAGGACCTATGTTTGCAATGGTGTTGACTTCTAGGAAAATAGAAACAGTGGAAATGTGTGTGATATCATATTCTCATTTTTTCTTTACCTTTCCTTTACCTTTTATACTGTCAGATTATTAGTCATTCATTCACCAAATATGCTGTCTCAAGTATTGTGCAGGTCCTGATAATGGATCTAAGAAACTTTAAAATAAGAAACCACATATGAAAATAATAAGTATGTGTAACAATACAATACAATAGCACCCGACATGTTTTTTGGGGAAGAGGGGATAATGTTTTTTAATTGAAATAACACTTGCAATTAATACAATTAAGTTCTATACAGGTTTTAAGTGTTTAGTTCAATGAGCTCTGACATGTACTTTTGTTACCTCCTCTTGAAATAATATACACATAGACATACTTCAGAGATATTGTGAGTTCTGTTCCAGACCACCGCAATAAAGCAAGTGACACAATTCTTTTTATTTCCCAGTGTGTGTGTGTGTGTGTGTGTGTGTGTGTGTATGTTGTTTATACTATGCTGTAGTCTATTAAGTGTGCAATAGCATTGTCTTAAAAATAATGTATATATCTTAATTTAAAAATACTTTATTGCTAAAAAATGCTAACCATCACCTGAGCATTTAATGAGTCATAATCTTTTTGCTGGTGGAGGTCCTTACCTTTAATTTGTAAAAATGATGAAATATCTGTGAAGTGCAATATAGTGGAGTACAATAAAATGAGGTATGCCTGTACTTAACTCTGGTGCCGTGTCACATATAGAAATTTTTTGATATTTGCAACCATAGTAAAACAAAGACTTATATTTTTGATATTTATTTTATATATTTAAATGCCATTTAACAAATAAAAATCAAATTAAAAAAATGAGTTCGCATGTCACCTCTGACACGCGTGTCATAGGTTCACCATCACTGGCCTAGATGATACTTTTCCATCACCCCAAAATTTTTAGTACCCATTTCCAATCTTTCACCCCCTTTGGCAGCCATTGTTTTGATTTCCATCACATAGATTAGATTTGTCCAAGAGCTTCATATAAATTGAATCATACAGTATGATTTTAAGTAAATGTCTAGCTTCTTTCATTCAGCATAATATTTTTTGAAATTTACCTATGCTATTGCATGTATCAGTAGTTCATTCCTTTTTATTGCTGAACAGTAATCCATTGTAAGAATATACCACAGTTTGTTTATCCTTTTAGTTAGGCTGGTTCCAGTTTGAGGTTATTATGAATAAAGCTGCTACGAATATTTTTGTACAAGTCTTTTTGTGGATTTATGTTTTCATTTCTCTTGGGTAAATATCAAGTAGTGAAATAGTCATAGGGTAAGTGTATGTTTAATTTCATAAGAAACTGGCAGAGATTCTTCCAAAACTGTTGTACCATTTTACACTCCCACCAGCAATGTATTACAGTTCTTGTTGCTCTGCATTTTCCCAAGTGCTGGTACATCAGCAGTCATTCCAGTGGATATAAAATGGTATCTCATTGTGGTTTTAATTTAAACTTCTCTGATGACAAATAATGTTGAATACCTTGTCATGTGCTTATTAGACATTCATATAGCTTCTTTTGTGAAATGTCTAGTTAAGTCTTTTCCTTATTTTTAACTGGGTTCTTTTTATTATTGTTCTGTAGTAGCAGTTTATATACTCTGAATGAAAATTCTTTATCAAATATATGAATTGCAAATATTTATTCCCAGTCTGTGCCTTGCCAATTTATTTTTAATAATGCTTTTTGATAAACAGAAAAATTTTTTAAGTTTTAACAACGTCCATTCACCACTATTTTATTTTTTGCTTAATCCCTTTTGAGCCTTGCCAGAAAAATCTGATTCCCTAAAGTTCATGAAAAACTTTACATGCATTTTCTTCTAGAGGTTTTATTGTTCTTTTATATTTAGGTCTATGATCCTTCAGTAATTACTTCTTATGTGGGGGTAAGGAGTGAGGTAGGGGTCAAAACTCATTTTCCTCCCATATGTATTATTCAGTTGTTTCAGAACCATTTGGGAAACAAACAAATAAATAAGCAAAAAAGTCTTTCTTTTCCTGAGTTGAATTGATTTAATGCCTTTTTCAAAAAATCAATTGTATGTGTGTGAGTATTTCTGGACTCTTTGTTCTGATCCATTGATCTATATGTCCTCTCTTGCCAAAACCACACTGTCTTGACCTCCACAGATTTATAGTAAGTCTTGAAATAAGGTAGTATAAATCCTCCAAATTTGTTCTTCTCTTTCAAGATTGTTTTAGCACCTATGCATTTTCATATACATTTTAGAAACAGCTTATCACTTTCTTTAAAAAAATACTGGGATTTATATTGGCCATTTATTTTAATTTATAAATGAATTTTGGAAGGATGGATATCTTTAGCAGTGTTTTGTCCTCCAATCCTTGCATATATTATAGCTTTGGATCATATAGATCTTTAATTTATCTTAGCAATGTTTTGCAGTTTATAGTGACTCTCACATCTTTTGTTAGATTTATTCCTATGTGTTTGATATTTTTATGATATTGTAAATGATATTCTTTATTTCATTTTCCAATTTTTATTACTAGTATGTTAATATATGAATAAAATAAATACAATTGTTTTTATATATTTACCTTATATCTAGTTACTTTTCTAAATTCACTTTTTCTATCAATTTTTGTAAATTTCATAGGGTTTTTAACCTACACAATCATATTGTCTGATAATGATCGTATTTACTACTTCCTTTCTTATACTTATATCTTATTATACTGTTGAGGGTAGATGTTTTGCTTTCTTTCCAACCTTAGGGGAAAGCAGTTAATGTTTCACCATTAAATACGATGTTAGCTAGAGCTTTCTCAGAGATGTCTTTCATCAAATTTTGGTATTAAGGTTATACAGGCTTCCTACAATGAGTTGGCAAATGTTCTCTCCCTTTATTTTATGAAAGAATTTGTGTAAATTGGTATTATTTCTTCCTAAAATGTTTTATGGTATTTGCTGCTAAAGCCACCTGGGCCTGGAATTTTCTTTGTGGAAAGGGTTTTGATTAAGAATTTGATTTCTTTAGGAGATATGGGAAAATTCATATTTTCTATTTCTTCTGTGTCCCTTGCTAGGTCCCCCCCCCCCAATGAATTGTTCATTTCATCTAAATTGTTGAATGTATTAATACTGAAGAGAAGGGACTTAAGCAGACAAGAAGGGGAGTGCTAGGGAAAGAATGGTGTGAGAAAAGACATGGGAGTGGGATCTCCAATGGTGTACATGTTTGGACATAGGTTATGCCAATCTGGTTGAAGGGGAAACTATGGGTGAAGGAGAAGTGGAAAACAGTGTTTGAAAAACAGCTCACAACTGGACCAATGCCAAACTGACGAGTTTAAACCTTTTGTAGGCAATGAAAAACCACTAGATGACTTTCAAACAGGGGCATGACCTATAGAAATGGTACTTTAGAAAGATTGATTTGAAGCAATGTGCTAGTAGAAAGGAGAGAGTAGTGGTAAATGTGATTCTTTTAGAATGGGTGCAGTATGCAGGGGTGAGCATTACCTAGATGAAAGTAGTCTGATAAAGAATTTAACTAGGAAGAGTCTAGTGCTTGAAGCTTTCTCAAGGTAAAGGCCTTTGAATATTTATTTCTCTGCACACAGCATAATATTATGCACTTGGTGGACACTTGTCACACTTTATTATTATTGCCTCTGCTCCCATATCTGCCTCATCACCTAGACATCCAGCACCTCCAGGGGAAAACTTAAGGTTTATTGATGCTAAAGTACTAGTACATAGCCATGTAGTAGCCAATTACTACCAAGTGAATGAATGACACCTGAAAGTATGAATGAGTAAATGAATGAATGAATAGGCAGAATAAAGAAAAACTGTAATAGTCAGTATAGGCTATGCTATGCTATGCAATGCTATGATAACAGATAAACCAACAGAGCTTAGTGCCTTAATACAATAAAAGTTCTATTTCTTCCTCACATAAAGTGTGATGTGAGTCTAGAACACATAGTCACCAAACAATAGAGGGAAAGAGAGAAGCAAAGATCTTGGGATATTTTGTAAGGACCAAGCATCAAAGTGGTGTACATTACTTCCGCCCACATCCCACTGGCTAGTAGCCAGTACTCTGTCACTTGGCCCTAATCTAACTGTATAGGAAAAGGGAAAATGTAGATATGCACATGGACATTGGGTAAACACTAAGAAGAACATTTAGAAAGGAGTATTAGTGAATCCTAATAACTATTTGTTATTGCTGACCGCCTGAGAAAAACCTAAGCCCCAGAGACATTAAGGGACTTACTGAGGACCACCCACACAGACCATAGACCAGTTCTGCCAATAAAACTGAGTCTCCCTGGTCTGCCTTTTAGGCCTTAATAGTTATCACCTCAGGGCTCGCTTACTGCTAAACTAATTTTTAGATGCCAACTCCTCCAGAAGGAACTGCGAGCAGAACAAATCACTAATAGACTTCGCCGTCAGTTACCCAGTAGCTCTAGCCAAAAGCACAAATAGAGAAAGGTACGATATGGGTCAGGGCTGGAAGTTTTGATGATGAACCTCCCAGGAGGCAGCAAAGCAGTCCTGCTCCATGAGGCATCTGCGCTCATGCCAGCTGCCTAAAGAGAACTCCACATCCTTTGTGATCTGGAATCTCCCATTCTGGATCAAAGTAGCTGCCTCAGCAGGGCCCAGAATGCATGGTGAAGGCACTGTGGCCTCAGCAGTCACTGCTGGGGTGAGTCAGAGGGCTTCATCTGCCACAGGAGAGTGACAAAGGAGGAAAGTTGCCTTCCTGGGCTGGGCTGTAGTTACTGTTTAGTTTTCAGAGCTGGTATGAGGGTCAGAGATGATGAAGGCTAAGCCAATGGCACAAAGTTTGGCATATAATGGGTTCTCAGGAGGTGTCATTGATGAAGATGATGATAGAAATAGATAGGAGAAAATGAAGTCTCCCATCTTTAAAAAAAATGGGGATGGGTGCTACTGAAGAGAGCCTGCTGCTTTTCTCCTGAGGCTGCCTTCCTAAGCAGGACTGTGCACAGTCTCACAGAACCCCTGCACCAATCAGTGGTAGACACATTTAAATAGAGTGAAATTAAAAAATGCAAATAAAATGGCAGAACTCAGAAAATGAGCCATCAGAGAAATGAGAAGTGAACCAACTGGAGGAAATAGTGAAAGAACGGATTAAAGGAGATATTGTATCTATAAAATGAGGAAAGTAAAAACGATATATTTGAACACCCTTTCCCTTACCAATTCTGTTGCTGTACTCTGGCTTTGTTGTTCTTCAAATACTAAAACATGATCCCACCCAGGAGCCTTTGGTTTTTTTGTTCTCTCTACTTGGAATTCTTTTACTGCACAGTTTCACTTAACTGCCCCCTTCATGGGATCAAATATCTGCTTAAATGTCACCTTCCCTAACTACCTATCTTAGTTTGGGTTTCCCCAGAAGTAGACACTGAAACAAGGATTGGAGTACAAGTGGTTTATATGAGTGGTAAGTCCAGTAACACCTGCAGGGGCATGGGAGGAGAGATAGAGGAAGGAACGTATCTAATAAACATGTGCTATCAAGTAGTCACCACACAGTCAGTTGGAGCTCAGTCCTGCTGAGGAACTCTGGAAGAGGTGAAGACCACACTCCTGGTGCCCTCAGAAGAAGGCATCTGTCATTGGTGAGAGCTGCTCTCAGGGGCATGCATTCTCTAATACTTCTTGCTTGACCTGCTTGTGGGCCAAGCATTCTTCCATTGCCAGCAACAACAACAAAAAATCTCTTCTGGGCAGAGTGTCAGAGATTAATGGGGACTTCCCTTTGGAATGTGTAGGTGAATTCTAAGGGGATGCTGTCAAGGAACTGAGCTTATCTGCTATACCATCCTCTCTAAAATAGTGCCCCTACCACTCTTTATCCCCTTTCTCCATTTGCTTACTTTCTCACAGAACTTATATCACCTGACATTTCTGTATGCTTATTTGTCATCTGTCTCTCCTACTAGCCAGCAAGTTCCAGGAGGACAGAGATCTCATATGTGTCTCAGTGCCTCAGGCAGGGACAGAATTCAGTAGATGCTCAGTAATTATTTGTTGAATAATGACTATTCAGAGAAAGATAGAAACATGTTGATATCACTATTACCCTCAGCACATGAAGGTATGGGAGAAGCAGGGCAGAATAACTTGAAGGAACAAAGGTTAACATTATACAATGGAGGGCCATGGCAGGTGCCTGATTAATATTTATTGAGTGATCAGTGTCATTGTTTTTTTTTTAATGGACAAAGAATGAAGAACAGACCATGACTAGTCAGTCCAGTTTCTTAGTCTGATTTTTCTGGATACTCAAGGATTTCATTCTTGTCATGGTCGTGAGAGCTATTACTTTTTCCCCATATACCAAATGTAGAAAACTACCAATAACAGGAGTTTCTTTACAGGCCTGTAATGTAATATATCTAAAAAGGGCAAGCTAGTCATGGTCTGTTAGAGGGCCAGGCCCTCACCAAGGACTACAGGGAAAGGAGTGTTTAGGGGACAGAAAAAAGGAAGTGGAGAAAGACAGTGATGGAGAAAAGTTCAGTCTAGGGAAGTAACAGACAAAGGAAAAGCCTAACAATCTTTGAGTTCTCACTAAAAATTGTGTATTCAATGGGGATTTTCTTAATTCTTGAGATGCACCTTTTTGAGTCTATCCCACTCCAAAGCCCTAAATCCATACTTGTTACGAAAAAGGCCCCGGTAGTCCCAGAGTTCAGACACTGGTTTGAATTCACCCCAGGAGGAGAGAATTTCTTGTTTGTCACCCCTGAAAAGGCAGTTTGCTTAGACAGCCCTAGCCGATCTTGTTCTCTGTGGATTTGCAGAAAGCCCTACCACAGAGGAAACTGGTATTCCTGCAATGGGCTTCAGCCAGTACCAAATATTTAAAAAAGACCTGGGAGGGCACAATGGTAAGCTAACACAATGGCGAGAGAGATGGGAATCTAGCCACCTTTGTGTATCACTTGTCCCAGGTGGATTTTGTTCTAGAAAGAGCAAACCTTTACCTGGGTAGATAAAGGCAAAGAAATGTGCTCACCAAAACTATTGTTTAGACAGTCTTTAAAAGAAAGTGGGGGAAAAAAGAGTCAGAACATTGGCTGAAAGTCATTCCCAAGTTGAGATCATTCCTTTCCTGATCTCGCTCTTTTGCCAAATTGTTCTGGCTTTGGTGTCTCTGATTGCTGATGCTCTGCACTGTGACCCTCCAGGAAAGTTGATATCTGGAGCAGAAGGACACTGTGAAGGCAAGAACCGTGTTGGGTTGGCCAATTTGGTCTGAGGGCACTGAGAAGGCATCTCAGCATAGGCTAGCTGCAGTCACTCCCTGGCACCCATGCACTGCCTGAGGATTGGCCCTGAAAAGAAATCAAGCACAGTGCTTTGGTTAACTGGGTGCTTGCAGCTTCCACTGAGTAGATGACTTACAGAGGTGTGTGTCAGGACAGAATGACTCTGCCTGTAGACTTCTAGAGATAATTTGGAGTGAGTTTTGGAAGAAAGAGCAAAGGAGGAGGAAAAGCCAGCACTTAGAGCAGCAGGAAAGCAGAGTCCTATTTAGTGTGCCCTCCACACAATCCCCATTTCTGTGGATGCCCTGAAGCGACTTGTAATTCAGCCTGATTTCCATGCATCTGGTTTTCAAGGGAAAGCTTTTGTTAATGCTGACTGTAAATTGAGGGGCTGGCTTTAGATATGTTTTCTGAAGAACAAAATCGTTTGCAGATTATTTCCAAAGCATGCCAGCATATTTAACAACATTAAATAACCTTATTCATTCATTCAACAAGCGTTTACTGAGTACCTACTGTGTACCTGATTCTGTGCTTGGTGCTGAGATATACAAAATAAATACTCTTTGTCCTGAAAAGCATATAGCCTGACAGGGAAATAAGCAACTACAGCAATATATGGATAGTACTGTCATATTGACCCTGTCCCCACCAATTCAGAAATGATCATAATTTGGGGAAGGATTGATATAAGGATTGTATTTATAATAGACTAGAAAACATGTCTTTAAAGCAAACTAAAAGGGAAAAGATGAAAGCATTAACCATTCCCCTACCTAAAAATACAAATGACTTCAAGGGCCATAAAAGCATCCATTGACAGGATATAGCAGTGAAAGCAGAATCCCACTTTGGTGAACAGATAATATATCAAAGCACTCCCCTAAGAAGAGCAACCCTCTGATTGCAGTGTGGCCATCTGAGTTGAGGGGATGGGACCCACAGGAAGGAAAAGTGTACTGAAAGTACAGAGGTAAACAGTAATACAATAGGAACCATGTCAGAGGCCCAGAAGGGACCAAATAAGTAGCCATGGCAATGATACAATAACTTTAGTGAATTAGCGTAATGTGAGCTGCTATAGCAAATAACCTCTAATATCTAAGTGACTTAATGACATTCAGGTTTATTCCTAACTTGCATAGTGTCCAAATGGGTTTTTCTTCATTGGTGGGTAGCTCCTCTCCTAGCTGAAGTTCAATGATCTAGGTTCCTTCTATCTCATGAATCTACTATCTTCTAAGGTATCAAGAACATGAAGGAGAATGTGTGGGAGGGCTGTGCTGGAAGTGGTACATATCACTTCTGCTCACATTCTACTGCTAAACTTAAATACATGGCCATGTCCAACAGCAAGGGAGGCTGGCAAAAGTCATTCAGCTGTCTGCACAGGAAGAAGAGGAAATGACTTTAATAACCAGCTAAGCCAGAATGCCACACTGAACTTGAGGAAGAGGTCATTCCATTAGAGGTCAGGTCCATATGGATAGGGACCCTCTCTCCCTTTGAGGCCTAGTTGAGAATCTCAGGCCTTCCTGGTCATTAGAGCTGCACTGTCATTTACTCCATGCCATGCCTCCCTCTAGCTTTGCTCTCTCTCATATCCATCCCCCAGAGTGCTTACTACTACCTGATTATATCCTTCCTTATTAATCAGGTTGTTTCCTGGCCTTGTTCCTACCTGGATATAAGCTCCACAAGGGCAAGGATTGTGTCTGTCATGTCCACCATTGTACTATATTCCAGTGCCTAGCACAGTGCCAGGCATGTGTGAGGTCCTTAATCGCTCATTGCTCAATAAATGAATTAAACAAATGGGCCCTGGGGATCTTGAAGGACTTCATGGAAGAAGTACAGTTTGAGTTGGGTATTGAGTAGAATTTATCTGGGAGGAAAGAAATCAGGAAAATACAGGAAGTAGACTAAAAAAGAGACAAAAAGGGCCACAAAATGCATAGCTTGAACCATTTATATAGTTTAGCCACATCCATTCAACCCACATACTTGAACTTTTATAACATATAAATCAGTGGTCTGAGGCTCTTGCTTAGCTAAAGGGTGCAAAAGATACACAAGAAAGCCCATCTCTATTCTTAAACAACTTGTCTTGAGCTATGCTTTGGGAGGCAACTAAGACATTCCCCATTATGTAGCAGGTTCCTCATCCTGGCCACCAGGGCCCTCCAGTGAAAGATTTCAGTTTTCCTTTCCAGAATGACCATTGTCTTCCCAAATGGACATCTGCTCTTGTGTAAGTTAGAAAGTGGGGCAGCAAGGCAGAAAGTGGTGAAAGGCTTTGAGATCAGATGTACTCACTTCAAGTCTTAGCTCTAGCATTTATAATCTTTGAGCAATTAGGCAAGTTTCTTACCCTTTCTGTGCCTATTCAGTAAATTGAAGATAATCAAATGCGCTTCCTTGGTTTATTGTGGGACCCAAATGAGATTACCTCTATCAAGAGCCTAACCCAGTGCCTGGTTCATGCACATGCTAAGTGGTATTGTCTTTCTCCTTGGCAGCCTCTAACCTGCCTACCTTTACTTCACACAACTCCTGATCTAGCTGCAGTGGTCCTCCTGGGACCCACACTGAGACTGTCCAACCTTCATATTGGGTTGCCTTGTAGAAAATTGCAAGTATTCAAATCTTTCTTACCTCAAATTGGAAATTTCATATGGCTCTTTTCTAGCATTTTCCAACCTCTCTGCTAACTCTGTCACCCCCACCCCATTACCACTACTTCAAGGTTACCGCTTCCTTGTACTCATTGCCGAGGCAGAGAGCATTTCTTTTGAATCTTTGGCACAGAGATTCTCTCAGGGTGCACACTTGATCCCACCTGGGATAATAATCTAATCTGTCTTAGTTGGCTACTAGGTTATAAACCCATCAGGGCACTGATGACGTCTCTTTCTCTTTAAAGTACATCTGCATAGTACCTTGAACTTAATGAGAGATGACATATTCTATTTCCCAGACCCAAGTACAGTTAGATAGGGACTCCAGTATACTCAGAGATCTGTTGGTAGGCCTCTGAGCCATGTTGGCCAGCACTGGGCCGGAGGCCCTTGTTCTCTAATGAGACCCTCTAGAATAGTTGCCTGTATACATATCTTTCCCCTACTCTTCTCCTCTTGTCTCTGCCTGCCTCCTTAGCAAATCAAACTGAAAAGAGAAACTTGACATATATGCCTTGAAGTTGGGAGAGGAAAATAGGGTGGCATTTATCCATTTTAAAAGATTATTGAGTTTTTGGATCATCATTTGCTTATTTAAGAGATATAAGGTTGAACCATATGAAATCCACAATACCCAACTATTTTGACCTATAAAAATACCAATTTCATATGGTTCAACCTAGTGTTTTGGTATTTGGGCTCATTCACATCATTCACAGGTGAAGTGGTCTGATCCCTGTGTGTAGTTTATTCAGTCAAAGTCTTGGTAAAGAGATTCCCCAGAGAGGCTTCTTATAACTTCTCAGGGCTCATGGCCTTTAGTAGATTCTGCCATTGCTTATGGAGTTTCCATCACAGGCTCTGGATTAAAAAAATGGCTTGTTCATTTCCCTTTTCCCTGCAGGTGCCAACATATGTGTTTTATCTCTGGGATAAATGCCAAGACCTCCAAGCTTGAGTTTTCAAGCCTTCTGGAGATCAAAGTCTTTCTTCATCACCACATGGACTTTTCTGTGCTGTTACTCAACAAACCCAGTCCAGCTTCTCTAAGGGCCAGTGGCTGAGTTCCCAAGAGACAAGGAGGGAAGGGAAGGAACTTCTAGTTTTCTAAATATTGCAACACATGGGGGCATATGAGCATGAAGGGCAAAAAGGCATGTACGTTTTTCTCAAATAAAGTGTAAATTAAAAATGTAGAAACTTTAGATGGATTTTAGTTATTTATAAACTAGATCCACCTAAATGGAGCAGTGGTTACACTCCTGAAACCCCTAAGACTATGGGTTCCCTGCACATATTCCCTCATCCTTATCACTTCAGTGCACAGAAGCTGGACTTACATCTCCTTGCATTCTTTGCCTGAGGGCTTTCTCTGGCCAGGAGCCTATTTTTTAGAACTACCAGGGAAATATTGCTACCTAGGTAGCCCTCAGTCAATGACTGATAGAAGTGGTAGATAAATATCCCAACTCTCTTGCTTCTAAGGTGTGTGTTCTACACTGGCTTCTGGTGTGATCCAGCCCCAGTTATCCACCATGATAGCATGCTCTTAAGCACACCCTTTATTGGTTTCCTTCCCTTCCCCTTTTTACTTCCCTGCACCCCCTACTGGTAGCTTTCTAGCATTACCTCCCAAATAAACTACTTGCACCTACCTGAACCTTTGTCTATATGCCTGCCTTAGGGAAACCCAAACTCTTATTTTCATTCTCTGAGCCTGTCTTCCACAGGCATATAGAGGCATTGAGGCATTGACCACGGAAAGAGGATCTCCCTAGGTATCGCTGTAGACTCAGCTAGATTCAGGCTAGTTGAGTCAGAAGATAGCACATCTTGTCTGACTCCAGATTCAGTGTATTGTGTGTTAAGTATCTCCCGCTCATATAGCTTATACTGTGTCTTTTATAAGAGAGCACAGAACTCATAATAAGTGTCTAGGTTTCTAAATATCCTCAGAAAAGAATTCCTTTTGGCTTGTAGGCTCATATATTTATAGTTTCTTTGTTGGCCCAATAAAGGACATAATTTCTCTTCCACCTACAAAAGTACTAATTAGCAAGTAATAATTCTAAGTAAGTGCAGTGGAGGTGGTATGTGGGACCTTTTGTAACTATTTTTAAATTTTTCATTGTTGCTGATAATCTCTAAGTAAATTTTAAGAGACTAACCTCTACCTAAGAGAAGATATTTATTAGTATATATAATTGGGTGTCACATGCTAATTACCTTATTGCTTCACGATTTAACTAAGATAAGGACATCTATCCAGGAGGACCAGAGAAGTTCTGTGCACCATATTGAGAGCAGAACCCTTTCCTCTTACATCCAGTGGCTGTGTGCAGTGTCTCCTGAATAAAAAGGTGATTTCACATGCTTTTTCTAAGCTGCCTTTCCCACTTCAGCTCCACTTTCTTCCCTTGAATGTCAAAGGTGCCCATGTTCATGACATCACATCTGTAGTTTGAGCAGGAGGGAAGGGACTTAAAAACATATTAATCTTTGTGGGCAGAGTGTCATCTTTCCTCTCTATTTCCCTTCTTCCAAGGAACTAAGAGTACCAAAGAATGATACTCATGGTTGTCCCTGTAACCAACCTCATCTGGTTCTTTGCAAATAATGAAAACATTTGTGACATTCAACCTTTTCTTAATCTTGGAAGTATTTCTTAACTATCCATTTGGCTCTCCTAAAAGATCAAATTCCTTATTTTTGATGAGTGTTATCTTTTTCTATACTTTAATTTGCAAACTTTTAAAACTGCCAGTGTCTCTTTAAGGGGTGTGGGGCTAATAAAGCAAGGTTTGAGCCAAGCTCCTATTCCTCCCACTCTGATTTAAACTTAGGCATGAAAGCCTTGAAAATTGGAACAAATGTGTTATGATTTGGTGATGGGCTGGTCATTTTCAGTCCAAATTGCTAGAAAGCAAGTACTTTATCACTAACATTATGTCTCCTCTGATAAAGCTAACTTCATGGTTGATCTAATTATTAGATTGAGCTATCAATGTAGTTTTTGTAGAGCAAACCAGCTGACTCTCACTAATTTATGATTGTTCAATCAAATACCTATCTTGTAGCCTTGATCTCTCATTCTTTAAACTAGTGCTACTCAATATGAGGTCTGCTAACTGGTGGTGATATCAGCATCCCTAGAGAAATTGTTCTTTACTCTCTGGGCTGACATGCTTCTGGAATCCTAAAATAAAAATGGCTGGTTCCTTAGAGAACAGTGAGAAAGTGTGGGATATTTTTTGGTGGAAGGACAAACTGATAGATGTAATAGGTAGCAAATCATTACTGAGAGAGATGAAGGGTGCAGCAGCCAGGCTGACTGTTGGCATGGGAGGAAGAGGTTGCCAAGGGAAGTGCATGGACCCAGGGTCAGGAGACCTGAGCTTTACTTCTGCCTCTGCCAAATATCAGCTCTGTAATCTTGGGTCAAATCTTTGAACTTCAATACATGAGAATAGTGGCCTAAACAGTAGTTTTCAATGTGCTGACTTCTACCAGAACAAGAAACACATTTTACATCACAACCCTGCATACACACACATACATATACTGTACACATGCACACACATGTAACAGAAACAATAACTTCATAAAACAATACTTCATGTAGTGCACTTTGGTATTTTTCTATTTTCTTCTATTTCATTATTTTAAAAATACTAGTCATTACCTGCTGAATGGATTTAACAATCCACTAATGGGTCATGCCCTGCAGTTAAAAAAAAAACACACAACTCTATAATTTCTGAGGTCCCTTCCAGTGGTAGTATCTAATGACTCTGCTAGCTGCCTAAAAGGAATTTTCTTAAAACAATAGATGAACTGTGACAGATGGCTACATGCTTACATTCTGGAGGAAGTGCATGGTGTATAACATGGCAGCAGAATGACCTAAAGATAAACAAGTAAATTATAAACTGCTTCCAAGGAGTTTATAGTTCTGCAGTTCTGACAGTTACTCAGAGAATTAGGGTCTCCAAGTCATTACACTGAATGCTGCCCAAGTCAACAACATCAGAGACTGAGGATCCGAACTGCCAGAGAAGTCACAGACTCTCTGGTAGTGGGCAGCCTTCTTTTCAGTTTTCAGATTGTCAGATACCCGCCCTCCTACCACCACCACCAGAGTGCTCTCTAGTGGCCTCATCTTTGTTTATACATCACTTATCAAAAGACAGGAAAATAAAGAAAAAAGAAAAAGAGAAACTTGGAGAGCTCCATACTTTCCTCTTTTGAACTTGGACCCCAATCCTGGCCTCTTGGTCTTCTTTTGTTTCCAGTCCAGGAAAGGGAACTGACCTTTAGTAAGCAGTAACAAGGCAAGGACTTGATCATTTCATTGGATCCTCAGAACTGTTCTATAAAGGTTCTAGGCTTCCAACTTTACAGAGGAGGGTACAGAGGCCCAAAGAGTTCACTAACTCATTCTGGATCCACTGCTGCTGTGATGAATCCCCAGCTTTCCATAAGAGAGCCCAGGGCCATTCCCCAACTGCATCCTGCCATAGCTTGAATACAAAGTCTTTCAGAGTGGATGATATAACCTCAGTTAATTTTGGTGACTAGTAGACATAAGAGTCATAAACAGAATACAACAGGACTCATGACTCAGAGAACAGAAGGTCCAAATCCTCATTTGTAAAGATGGGGACTGGAATCCTGGGAATGTTTGGTAACAAGCACAAGGGCACAGAGCAGCAAGTAGAACCCAGGTTTCTAGTGATCTTTCCACAGAATGTTGGACATTAAAACAATATCAGTAATAATTAAACAGTACTCCTGGTATTTTGTTTTAGAAGATGGAGAAATATTTCTATGGGAAAAATAAATAAGTACACAGACATTTTTCATTCTCTGGGTGCTATAATGTTTCAGTGTAACCAAAAAATGCAGGTTTGGCTGTTTGCTGTAAGGAAAGCCAAACTTGTAAGATAGATGCTGGCGCAAAAAGAAAGAGGTTTTATTCAGGTGCCACCACCTAGGAGAATGGTGGACTCCTGTATCAAAGACCATCTCCCCTTCCTGCTCAAGGCTGCGCTTTTCTTATAGGGATAGGGAGGGGAGGCCTTTTTTGCCCATCCAATCATTTTTCTAACTTTTGGTTGGCTGGGTGTAAGAACCGCTCCTTGAGCCATCTTGCCAGTAGGAGAGTTTCCCTGAGGCTCTCTGCTGGTCTACAGCAGCAGAGAGGGAGGCTGCAGGACCCCCGTCAGGAAGCCTGGAGTTGATGCTGCCACCCCTCCCCCCATGCTGAACATGGTGCCCGCACATCTGAGGGAGCCAGTTGGAGTCCACAGGACACGTCTGGATCCTGGTGTGCTGGAGTCCTCCGCACAGCCTACCTGCAGCCCACCCCTCCAAAGTTGCCAGCCAGGACTGACAGCTGCTTATGGTAACATCAGGACACTGAAACTTGTCAGGAAGCTTAGATTTTTCTGATGCTGAGGGGTCCACATCAGATGCTATATCAATAGTGGTGGACAAGTCAGTATTATGGTCCTACAGACTAGGAAACCCAGCAGTAGGGACAGACTGGGAACCTGGCTATGGTGTTGGGCTGCTCCACAGGTGGCAGAGCATTTGCTCCTCCACACTGCCAAGCAGAGTGGGCAAGGGGCTGGTTGCCAACAAAGGAAGAGAGGCAGGAATAAATGGTTTCACTTGGTGAAATTCCCTCCCTAGTTCCCTAACAAATCTGAGAACTCATACAGCAGCAACAGAGACTCTAAGTAGATTTTCATTTTGCTTACCAAACTGATAACTGCTAAGATTTATCTTATGCATAGCAGGGATCCAGGGAACAAATCTATGACATATCTGTGACACTGACTATTTCAGATGCTCATTAATATGTTAATGTGCTAACATACTCCCTGCTGCTTTCTGTCACAGAGCATCAGAATGGATGGTTTGTGGAGAAGTATGTTCCTGGCAAGACAGCTGTGTGATGGGGGGTGGGTGTGATAGGTTGAAGGGCAGGAAGGTTAGCAAGGTGTATGTGGGTAGTTAATCCTGTAAGAACTCCAAGAACATTCTAAAATATCTCTTCCCTCCTGCCCTGGCAGGTGTGACTCAGTTGGTTGGAGCATCATCCTGTACACCAAAGGGTGGTGGGTTCTATCTTGGTCAGGGTCCATACCCAGGTTGCAGGTTTGATCCCTGGTTGGAGTGCATGCAGGAAGCAGCTGAACATCTTTCTCCCTCACATCAGTGTTTCTCTCTCTCTCCCTTCCTCTCTCTAAAAAATCAATAAAAAATCAAAATATCTTCCCTCTCTTGAAGAGATAGAAATTCCATTTCTGAGTAACTTTGCAACTTCTTCTGAAATTTTCACCCTAGGTATCATTCAAACTTTGATTTCAGCTGTCACTTCCCCCTTTTAAAGTCCTGAGAGGCTGGGAGAAGGAAGACAATGTAGCCTGGGTATAGAGCCAGTGGCAGGGGTAGAGACTTGAGGTAGAGAAGCTTTCTAGGAAGAGAGGCCAACAATAAACAATTTTGTACTTCTCCCAGGGCTAATAAAGCTTTAAAGGAGTGAGAGGCTCATGAAGCCAGGCAAGGCAGTGTTGAACAAGTACCAAACCTGGCAGGGCAGGGAAATACTGGGGACTTGAGAGAGTTGGGGCAAGATTATATCTGCCCCTGAATTTTACCTCTTCCTAACAGTTCCTAAACTCAAGTATCCTACTGCCCTTAAAAAAGGGCCTGGCCTTTCCAAGAGAGTGGCAGCCATTAGTTTTCCTCAACTTCCACACCAGCTCATTTCAGATGAACTCAGTGACCCATGCTTTCAATACATCACTGTGAATCAAGGTCTAGACAATTCCATTATCCCCAGAGCTCAACAGGGGGAATGAATTAAGTCTAGTCTATAAAGACTTCACTGCTCTGTAGACATTTCCTACAATGTCGTTTTCTTCCAGCAGTTTGGTGTTTGCGGTGCTGTTTGTGTTTCTATAATATGACAAGTCTACTGGGCACTTTTTGAAAGATTCACTGAGTTCTTGGTTATACCTAATACTATGGATGACACAAAAAGTATCAGTTCTGAATCCTTTATTTTGATTTTGAGAAGCACTAAATACTTTTATATGGCAGACATCCCACTTCACCCCACTCCCCAATCAGCCTTATCTTAGGCAAACTTATTTCAATACTAGAGGCCCAATGCACGAAATTTGTGCACTGGGGGGGGTGGTCCCTCAGCCTGCCTGCTCACTCTTTACTGCCTGCCTGCTCGCTCCTTACTGCTTGGCTCGCTGCTCCTTAGCATTGCCACAGAGGCTGGAGAGGCTCCTGCCACCGCCACTGCGCTCACCAGCCATGAACCCGGCTTCTGGCTGAGAGGTGCTCCCGCTGTGGGAGTGCACTAACCACCAGGGGCAGCTTCTGCCTTGAGTGCCTGCCCCCTGGTGGTCAGTGCATGCCATAGCAACTGGTCATTCTGGTCATTCTGCCATAACAGTCTCTGGGCTTTTATATATATATTTAGATTGGTTTTAGAAAGCTACTTGCTTAGAAGCCAAAGATGGTTTTTAACCCCAGATCTTCCACTTTCCAGGTGTGAGATTTTGGAAATTCACTTACTTTTTCGGAGTTTCTGTTTCCTTATTTGTAAAATGGGAGCAATATTTTAATCCTTGCATTATGTGACAATGTCATGAATATAATGGATTTGGCTTAGAGCTTAGCATATGGCTGGAGCTCTTTGCAAGAGCCTATAGTCTTGGACAGGAGAAATGATACTTACACATAAACTTTTTTTCCTGCTGTAGGGGATAAAAAAATACACATAGCCCTATTTCATATTGCAACCCATACCATTATCTGTCCCTTTCTTGGAGAACAGTAACAAAGGGAGGACAGAAGGAAAACTAGGTAAGGCAGATGACTGGCTCTAGGGAAATAGATAAAATAGTGGGAAGGTGTATTAGTTTTCTATAGTCACATAACAAATTATCACATATTTAGCAGATTAAAACAACACCCATTTATAATCTTGCAATTTCCGTGGGTCAGTATTCTGGGCATAGGTTAACTGGGTCTTCTGCTCTGGGTCCCATTGATCTGCAATCAAGGTTTTGGCTTGGGCTTATTTCTCATCTGAGGCCTGATGAGGGGGTCTATTCCAAGTTCATTGGTTGTTGCCAGAATTCAGTTCATTGAGATTATAGGACTGAGACTCTTAGCTCTCAGAGGTTACTAACCATTACTTGTCATGTGGCCTTCTCTACATTGTGGCAGTTTGTTCTTCAAGGCCAGCAGGAGAGAGTCTCTTCTGCTTCTTGTCTCTTTTTAAGGCATGGGTGGGAAATGTCAGGCTCAAGGGCTGTATAAGGCCGCAAAATCATTTGGTCTGGCCCTGCCACGGCAACTGCAGATGGGACTCGAAATTAAATAAATCTAGAAGCTTTTTTCATGGGAACATAAATTTATATTCAGTGAATTATATTAAGAGAATGATGTTATAAATATCCAAATGGCCCTTGGCAGAAAAAAAGGTTTCCCACCCCTGTTTTAAGGACTCACCTGATTAGGCCAGATACATTCAGGATACTTATATCCCTTTTGATTAACTGGAAGTAAACTGAGTAGGGATCTTAAAATCCCTTTTGCAAGGTAATGCAACATAATTTACTGGTTCTACCTAAACTCAAGAGCAGGGGACTATACAGGATATGTACACGAGAGGGCAGGAATCTTGGTGGCTATCCTAGGATTCTACCTACCACAGAGTGATCCTTGGATGTATCCAAATAAGCAGGGGAGTAATCTTTTTGGTTCTCTTTATATCATATTTATGAGAAAAAAACATTACTGGGAGTACTAAGCCAGCTGTATTGCATGACTTAGCCATGGTGAAATTGTTAAACAGGGAGAAAAGGGGACAGGGTGAACCTGAAGATATGGGACAGCCTTGCAATGGCAATGGTAGAGTGAGCTTATGAATAAGTGAATTCAAGTTTCGCTGGACTGTTACTTAGGAAAAGGAATAGATATTTTAAAGAAGGAAAATGAGATAGTTTTCCCTGGAAGAGCTCTATTATTAGTGTCTGTCTGTTTGCCTCTGGTGGACACATAATACTGTTAATGCTCTATAGCCAAAGGACAAAACTGAAAGCAAAGTCATTACAGAGTTTTCCTTCCCTTCCCTAAGAGATAAACATTATTGTAGCCACTGATGAGTGAAATTTTCACTTGTTAATGCATGGCAGGAATCCGTTATTGCTTCTCAGCAAATAAAGAAAAATACCAGGGAAGAGGTGAGGATTACTAGCCCTGAAGGCTGTATTGTGAGAGCTGGTTCTTCCCAGGAACCATGACTTGGCTGCCCACTCTGGACCTCACATATTAGTCTTTGCATCTGCAAATCCACAGTCCTGAGAAGCAGGCAGTTTAGCAGCCCAGAAACTCAGAGCTGGCCTGCCCAGTAGGCACAGTAAGAATGTGTTTAGGGCATCAAAAAGCAGGGGCACCAAAAACTGCTTTTTTCAATAACCTGATATTTAATAAGAAAAGAGAATTTTGCTGAACTTCACTACATTTATTTCACAATATGCTAATTCATTCTTTAATTTGAGACCTACTGCAAAAAGGTGGAGGTGGACGAGTGGGGAGTATAATCTTTTTGGTGTTTATGGCCTTTAGAATCTAGTGGGCTTAAGCAAGCCCCAGGGAATTGTATAATGAAACAGGAGGAATCTGCCAGAGATGACATCTTCCAACCTGTTGCTTTCAGGTAGAATCATACCGAAACCATTTTCACACAGAACCAGAGAATGTGCACTCCATGTTTTGTTCTGTGCTATATCTGAGCACCTAGTTCTGTGCCTGGGACATAATAGCTATTTAGAAAACATTCCATGTGTGGATGGATGTTTCCATTTTCAGCAGTTTCTTTCCTTCCCCCATGTGGCCCAATCTCCCTTCACTCCTGAAAAATTCCAAGGAATAATGAGATAACATTTTGTGTTTCTCAAACTGCCTGTTGATAAAAAAAAAAAATAATCCAGGGCCACTTTTCAAATACACAGATTACTAGGCCTCTCTGTTGGAAACTTTGGTTTAAGAAGTCTAGGCTGGAGCCCAGGAATCTGTGTTTTTAATAATTACTTCTGATGAATCTTCTCTTTAGATCAATATTGAAATAAATAGCGGGAGCTCAGCTCTCACCACACAAAGATTGAGGAGCCACAGCCACTTGATCCAGTTCTGAGAGAATGAGGGGCTGTAAGAGTTCTGGTCTACTCCCAAGTTATGTGGGCCCAGCTCCAAATCCTGGTTTCTCCCTTCCTAAAGGAATGGATCTAGGAGAGGAAGTACTTGGAAGCTCCTCTATTTTTGGGACTACCCACTGAACTTCATGCCTCGTCTTTCCCCCAGGCAAGCTTTCTGTTCTGTCCCTTCTCCCAGCCACAACTAGCATATTAATTCACGGCCACCTCTGTTGGGTAGGAGTTGACCTCTGCATCCAGAGAGAAGCTAACTTTTTAGTCAATCCTGGTCACTGAATCTGAGTGTCCCTCTGATGGTGGCTAAATAAAGCCTCTGTTTTTAGCACTCCCCTTTACTTTACACTTGAGAAAAGGGAAGATCTGATCCACATATGGCCCGCTCTTTCTATCCCAAGGCCTCCCATACCTCATCTGATGCCTGAAGAGGCTGACTTCTCCCTCAGCAATTCCTCCTAGGTTTTCTTATCCCCAGGACCTAGTGACTCCTGACTGGTTCCCCAAACACTTATAGTTTCCAAGGAAAGGATTGAAGTTTTAGAGTAGCTCAAGGAAAAAAGTTGCTGCTTTTATTCTTGGCTCCATAAAACTCTTTCCTAAAATACTATCTCCTACCCAGGAAGATAATCGTGGGATCTCTAACCCTTGGGCTTGAATTCTTGGCAATTAAACACAAAGAAAGGATAAATCTAGGTCAAAGGGATTAATCTGCTCTGTAGCTGAAGGTGAGAGAATATAACAGACTATTTATTATTATGGTTGGCTAATACAATAGCCACCTATGGCTATTTATATTAATTTAAAGTTTTTAAATTAAAAATTTAAAAGTACTTAATAGCCAATGTACCACATTGAATGGCACAGTTATAGAGAGCATTTCATCAGCACTGTTTCAGGGGCATGGCTTTGCCCTTTGACCCTGTCAATGTGGTGTTTCTTTAGCATCTTTGGAAATATGTCTTTGTTTCTATTGGTACTCTTTGTGGGTATGATGCATTATTCTAGAAAAACACACTACTGATGACTGCATTAAAACACAAAAGCAAAACCAAAAATTACTGCCATAAATACAGTAGTTGGAGGGAGGTACATTATCAAAAGGCTGCATTTTCCCCAGTTTTCTTTTTTCTAATCCCCTTCTGCAAAAGCGTTCTTCCTTCTTTTTCATTTACCTTTCTGTTGTATCTGTAGAGTATCTTATTCTAGGTATGGCTTCTCAGACACAGTGAAATGGTAGACTTGACCTCAAAAATAAAAGGATCAGAAAAAAACCAAAAGTCTGTTTAGGGCACAGGAATACACATTTGGGCAGAATGCCCCCAAATCACATACCAGGAAAAAGGGAAAGAAGCAGAAAGACACAATGAGACTGGGAGGAGCTAATGAGCCCAGGACAGGGGTCTAGTCTGGAAAGTAGGTCTGGAGGGTAAGGCAGACTGGGCCAGTACTCACAATTCCTGAGGTTGGCAGGCTGCCCAGGTGCTCAGGAGTTCCTTTGTGCAAGAATTTCCTCTTCAGAATCCTCCCTCTTAGGAGCAGCTTCTTCCATAAGAATTTGCCTTCAACTCATGAGTGATCGCCATCCTAGACTCAGTGTGTACATGAAGAAGATATAATGGGCTAATTGCTGTGCTTTGAGGAAGGAGGCCTCCATCCCTGATCTCTTGGATGAGTTGCAAGGACTGTGCTTACAGTCCTCTCCTTACCAGCACTGTCTGTGGTTTCCCTCTCTTAACACCCATACCCATGTAATGGGATCTTTAATGCTTGTGTTCTCCCCTAGGTGAAACTAGGGAGACTGAGTAATGCTTTGAAACATGGCAGACAATGAGGTTGGCAGGTCAAAGGCATTGTAAGGTTTAAATAGTGAGGGTTGGGGGCCAAGGATCACAGAAGACAGAAAGCAGGGCAAGCAAGGGGCAAATTGAGGTGGGCATCAGGAGCAGGTGTGTAGAACTATACACTGAGTGGCCAGATTATTATGACTGGCCAGATTATTATGACCACCCCATCAGTACTTTGTTGGGCCACCTTTTGCCTTCAATACTGCGGCGATTCTTCTTGGCATTGACTCCACGAGATGTTGAAAGGTGATGCGAGGAATCTGTCACCATGCCTGATGGATAACACTGTCCAGTTCTGTGAGATTTGATGGTTGTGGAACCAGCTGCCTGATGGCTCTTTTAATTTCGTCCCACAAATGCTCAATTGGATTGAGATCTGGTGATTGTGGGGGCCACCTAAGCAAGGTAAAGTC
>NW_005368708.1:444376-464382 GCF_000412655.1 Myotis brandtii | reverse complement strand
AGCACCGTGGCATGGCGCATTGTCTTGTTGGAAGAAGCCATCTCCATTGGGATACGCCATCAACATGATAGGATGAACTTGATCAGCAACGATACTTAGGTATGTTGTGCTATTCAGACGTTTATAATGGTCTGGCCCTCTAGCAACTTCAGTGTGAAATTATAGCTTATTTGCCTACAAATGTCAGGTGGTCATAATAATCTGTCCACTCAGTGTATATAGTTCTGTGGCCCTGCAGCCAGAAGACTGGAGATGGGGCAACTTTTGGACTCATCCCTGAGGCTTTTCTCTGCTTTTTTGGAAGGCAGGACCCACCCCTCACCCCTAAGCATGGCTGGCCACTGGCTTGTCCCCGTTGATCACAGTACAAAGTGAAGGTGTGGATAGGAAGTTAGCTGGTTGGTGTTCTGGAGTTTCCCATCCCTTGGATGGGGGCAAAGGTTGTTCCTCTCTGTATTGTAAACTTCAAACCTTTCTCCAGTCTTGAGTGAGTTCCCAATGTGAATGCAGCAATCGGGACTTCCACTCTACCTGGACTCCGCCCCTGCCCCCTTCCCACCCCAGTGTCTGCCAAATGCACAGTTTAAAGCTACTGATGTATAATGCCCCCTTTCCCTTTTTGTCTTGCAGCCGTCTCCAATCTGGACATTGAGAGTAAGCTGAGCGTGTACTACCGTGCACCGTGGCACCAGCAGAGAAACATCTTCCTCCCGGCCACGAGGCCACCCTGTGTGGAGGAACTGCACCGCCATGCCCGGCAGAGCCTGCAAGCCCTGCGCAGAGGTAATTAATCCCAGGCTTGGAGGGCTTTTCAAGGAGAGAACTCAGAGAATGTCCCATTCAGTTGTTCTCTCTCCCATTACTTGCAACACTTCCTTTTGTTATAGCAAGTATTTTGAAACACTCCCTTCTCTAACCTGAAATGAAGTCATAGATAATATAAACTACCTATACACATAATTAAAAGTAGCATTATGGTCTAAATATGATAATAAACAGAATTTAAAAGGAAAACATTTATTGTGATAGTAATACTTGCAACATGCAAATGCCTGGGCATGACTACACTAGAACACATAATGAAGCAGGGTTTGCACCTATCAAAGTAGGTTTGAATTAAAAACAATCACAAGTCATTCTGAAAAAAAAATTATCGGGGAATGAAGGGGTTGAGGGGTAAGAGGACACACCATAAACACTGGTGCATTCAGAGTACATGAAACATGATCCAAAAAACCACACACACCCTTGGATTATAACTAAAAGGGATTTAGGTTTGATTCAGAAATAGGTTCTAGAGTTTCCCTTTACAAGAAGTTCTGGCGGGATATTTGTGGGACTTGGGGCACTGTTTCATTGTTCAGGACTGTCCTCCTTGGCTCCTGTCCAGTCATCAAACAACCAGACCTTTCCCATAGAGCTCTTCTGCTCCTGTTGAGAATCAGTGATCTGCTCCATTCTATAGTGGAGCACGTGGAGGCCTAGAGATGTCAGGAAACTTGCTCAGGGTCACATATAGCAGGTTAGGTACAGTGCCAGGACCCAGACCTGGGCCTCCAGACCTCCAGCCAGAGCTCTTTCCCTCTTCACTATACACCGTGTTCTAGGTAAATAACTAAATATTTCTATTTTGGTTTCTCTCACAGTCCTGAGAAAGCTGGAGTTAGGCACATAGCAATCAAGGTAAAAGATACAGCCCTTTCTTACACTGGTTACTTTTCAATGTCTTAAAATCATTCTAATTAGGACAAGGAGATTACAATCTGGTATCATTCTCTTAGAGACTCCTAACTTGGGTATCAGAAGTTCGCATGTCAGCTTTTTTGGCCTTTAGATTTGTGCTATGGAGAAGATAGTGCCTGTACATTCAATGTCTTTGTTCCAAATTCTTAATGCTCCTTTAAAAAACTGTATCTTGCAAAAGTATTAATATTCAAATAAAATATTTTAAAGTCACTATCAAAATGGGGAAATAAATTGACAAATGTTGGTTTCAGCTTATTTTTTCCACATATGTATGACTTCTCCCTTTTCTCCAATTCCTAATCATTTTCCCCTTTAATAAAAGAGCTAACCTACTGATATCCCTAACACAATTGTTTCTCAAAATTCCCCTTGGTTATTAGTAGTAGACACTGTGATGCTTACAATGAAGAATGATGATCAGTATCCTCTAGAAAGAAGTATCTCTGGCATTTTTATTATTCCTTTGATATTATACATGGCTTAAAAGGCCTTCTTTACCAAATTTTTAGTGCAAGCCACCTTCTGGAAATCTTCCCTAAAACTCTTGCCATTCCTTTGCAGGTTGGATTAGACACCCTTCCCATAATATCCTGTGCATCTTCCCATCATGTCACTTATAAGCTTATATTATAGCTAAAAACCTATAGGCCTATCTTCCACCATTAATCCATGGGCAACTCAAGGGCAAGGATATCTTATTAAATTTTTTTTATTCCAAGCATTTAACATGAATGTGACATATAATAGGTCCTCAATGAATGTGCAACTGAATGAAATTCTGCAGAAAACTGGTTGAGCATTGAGAGCACAGAATGATGACAGGGAAATGTGATCATTCTCACTAAATACTTTCTTTGATCCCATCATTAGAGAGCTCGAGTAACATTAGCCCTTTAACCATAATTATTTTTATCCTTTTATTATTATTATTCATAAATCAGTCTTGATTCAATTTTTCCAGATTCAACCAAATAACTTTAAGCTGTTCATAGCTATCATATTTCACTGTGTTGTCAGGTTTGGGCTTAATGGCATAACTGAGAAACAGCAAGTGCCAATATCAGTTTTCTGTGAACTTCCTCCTAGGGACTGAGAGAGGGATGTGGGGGCTCGTGGGGTTTGGAAGGAAGACCCTGGAGCTGCATCTTGCCTCCACAGACTGGCTGGCTTTGTGGTTGTCTCAATAGCAAATCTTGGGTGTGGTGGTTTTAATAGCACTGCAGAGAGCCATAAACAGAAATTATAGGCATCATAGAATTAAAAACATGCAGTGTAGAATTAAAATTAGAAAGTGACTTTTTTTTTTAACCTTGTCCAAGAAACACAGCGGCTTAGCAGTGCCATCAACAGAATAGTACTTCTGCCATCTGGTGGCCATGACTAATTCTGACCTATCAGACAATGGCCTTGCTCAGCAAATGCTGCAGTGAGTTTCCCTGTAGATTTTCTATTTGGACAGCTGGAATATCCTGGCTTCCATCAGGGGGGAGAGGATACTGAAGCTATAAGGAGGGAGCTGGAGTATTGAGATCAGGACCTAGAAATTGGCTGCATTCAAGATCTGTTCAATAGCAAACCACTCAACAATGTCTATTGAGGGTCAGACATTGTGATAAACCTGGGATTCAGACAGCAATAATGTTATTGTCCCTGCCCACAAGGAATTCCTGATCTAATTAGGAAGATAAGTAACCAGGTAATTTCAACATTGTGATATGAGGCTCAGAGAAAAGGCAATAATTATGTCATGGAGCTTCAGGGAAGGCTCCCCAGAAGAAGTAGCACCTTAATGTATTTCAAGTTATTTAGAATCTGATTCTTCTTTTTCTTCCATTTCTTAGCAATTCTTTATACTCAGAGACTATAATGGCTTTGAGTAATGCCATTGTTTATGTTTGTAAGATAGGGAGAGATTACTAGATGGCTAAAAAGAGATATTTATATTTTATATTTCCTTTCCTTTCAAGTTGCAGGGCTAAGGTTTAAGTTCCATTTACCTACAGTAATAAGAACCAAGGCTTGACTGTAGTGTCAGGCTCTAGTAGACAAATGTTCTCCCCACCCCACCGCCAGAGAAGAGCATTATCAGGGAGCCATTAATCTAGCCTGCTTGCTCCCTGCCTAGGGTGAATGAAAGAGATCTATTTAAGAAAGTGTAGGAGGGAAGCAATTGAATGGGAAATTGAGTCAATGTCTCCCTCCGGACTCCTCCCTTCCTTCCACCTTTCCTAACCATTGACACCTGTATTCTATTCTTCATTATGAATTTAAGACTGCCAAAGCTTTTCCTTGCACTGCTCATTTAGTAAAAAGCCCACTGTTTGCTTGTAGAGAAAAATGAGGGTGGTACTGGAGGTAGGCGCTGTAACAAAGAAGACATTTATCTAAAAAATGTAGTTAGTTCTGTTTCCTGATAAACATTGGCTGTGAAGGCAGTTTAGCTAAGACTACCTACATGGTGATGAAGAGTTTTTCTGTTTGCTAATTGGAGTCAACATTTGACTAAAGAATCCCAAGAAAAGGAAGATGAGGAATACTACCATGTTTTCCTGCCACAAACAAAGTCAGTAGTTTAGGCAGAGAGACCCACAGATAGCCAAATCAGACATAGAAAGAAATATGAAAGCTCAAGAGTGCACGGGTAAATTTAGAGTGTAGCACACTGACTACAGTGAAGAGGAAATGGGGCTGGCATTAACGAAGCCAGTGGAAACAGGCAACAGGACCTAGAGAAGGTCCTACCAATTAGTGAAAAAGATAGGGGTATGGAGTACATTCTAATATTAAAAGACTAGACTTTGACCAAAGCACTAATTCATTCTTCTTTCAGTCTCTCAACAAACATTTATTTAGACCACACTACATCTCAACCTAAATAAAATGTAGTCTCTGCCTTCCCACTAGTGATAAAGGCAGGCATGTAGTGATATCTTGATTTTTATTAATACAGTGATAGAGTTATCAGGCCTTTGGAGAAAGGGCTTACTTCTGATGTCACCTGAGAGGATCAGCATAGTTAGTTCTGTTTCCTAACATGGGTAAAAAAAACAAATAGTGTCTTATGAGCTGTCAGATAGTCTATATTCTATTATCAATATTCAAAGAATTAGAATGTGATAAAATATAATTATAATTCAATATTATAAAACCTAAGCAGTCTTGCTCTGATGAGTGAGAAAGTATGTTAGGGCCTTACAGTGCCTATAGATTAAGTAGCGGTAAAGAGCAGGGTCCTTGGGCCAAGTGTGTACCACTGATAGCTTGGCCTAGCCTCCCTGAGCCTGTTTAGGCATCTGCAGAAGAGGTGTGGTGTCAGCACCTACTTTGAGATGCATATAAGAGCTTTAACAAAGTGTCTTTGGCATAGGGCAATTGCTCAGTAAATATTGGGCATCATAGTTATAATTATTGATGTTCTGAGTAATGGTGATTTTAAATAATAGAAGAGATGATTAAGAAATATGCTGTACCAATATGTACCTTTGTCATGATGTAGTCATGAGATTTCAGGTCCTAGGCATGAGTATAGGCTAGTTTTTGGCAGGTGGAATGGCGTTTGGTGTGGCCAGTGTGTTAGGCTGGGCATGCCTCGGGGCTTATTTAAACACCCAGCAAGCTAAATGGTTCTCTTAGTGTCTCAGTGATTCTTGCTATGAAGTCAGCACCATTTCATCCCACATATGAAAATTTCTTGGCTTTTCCCAGTGGTAGCTTTACTCCTAAATCAGACAACTGTTGTCATTGAGAATTCTTTACTTTCCCTAGGAGCCCAGAGTTTCAAAGCCCTCTGAGTGTTATGGGTGACAGGGCTCAGATGACTGAAATTGTGTGCTGGTCACAGGCTCTCTAAACAAACAAACAAAAGTAATAACTTAAACAAAAAAACAAAACCCCTGATATATAGTTCTCACCAACACCTGTGATATAAATTCTCACACTATGGCCTATTTCAAGCTACCAACAGTTTAAAAACTAGCTTGTAGAATTCCTGAACATACAGCACTCAGCACCCCTGAGCCTATATGAGCTGGTCCAGCACCTTCGAGATGGCTGTGAGCATTTATCCCTGGCACTCCCTGGGTATCTCTGGCATGTCTGTGCCACCACATCTTCCACCATTGTTCTGGATATTTTTTGCTCCTGTTGTTTTGAAATGAGGCACATTTAGAAATATGCTGCTTTTTCCAAACTCAAGATTGAACCATCTTGTATGAACATTATGAGATGGACCCATTGAAATGTAAGTGTATAACTTCATATTAATATGAAGTGAAAGTTTAGTTCAGAACCATTCTGAAAATCTTATTTGATATACAAATGAACTAACTTAGCAACTCACCTTTCTCCAGCCCTTTGCTCAGCCTCCCATCAAGACAAGAGACATTGAAAATGCCAAGTATGTTTATGCATTACTGCTTTTTCTGCCCCTAGAACATCGGAGCCGGAATGATCGCCGGGAGCAGAGAACTGCTGTGCCCCTTTCTGTAACTGCTCCTCCATTGCCAGCGTACCCCCCAGCTCACAGCCAGAGGAGGCGCGAAGTTAAGGAACGTCACTTCTTAACGGTGAGCTTTTGTGGCCAGCTGGCAGCCCTGTCCTTGCTCATCAGAAAGCAGGAGTAGGTTTTAGGAATTAGTTTCCCTCCTAGCAAAGGAGACTGGGCTGCCTGAGAGAGTGAATCATGTGCATTTGGAAACAACTTAATTTTCCCCCTTTCATTCCTGAAAAAAATGCCTTTTTTTCCTTTTTTTTTTCTTTCTTTCTCTCTCTCTCTCTCTCTCTCTCTCTTTTTTTTTTTTGCTAGAGTGGGGATACAGATATATATTTTTTTCAGTTCCTGGTTGTATAATGCAGTAAAGCAGTAACAATTAAGGAATCTAAAAATCAGAGGTAAATTTTACTTCAAATTCTTCTTCTGCACACAAACTGAAAGATTTAGGGCAGGTTACTTACCTTCTTTTCCTTCAGTTCCCTTGTCTGTAACATGAGGATATTAAGTGTACCTAGATTATAGTGTTTGCGGGTTAAATGAGACAAGGCATGAAAATAACTTAGCACAGTGACTGGCACGGAATAAGACCTCAATAAACGTAAACTACTACAACCACCACTATTATTCCTAGTCAAGTGAGAGTTTGGCTGATTCAATGGGATGAGCTGGGAGAGAACTTAAATGATGTGTTAACTTTCCATTTGTGCACAGTTCATTTCATCATTTCATGCTTCCCCATTCTATAAAGGAGGCTAGTTCTTCAGGGTAGCCAATTACCAGAGTGATGTCATCACCAAAGGTGATTTCAGCCTTGCCCAGGTGGCTGTGGCTGTAGCTTAGACCAACCCCCAAGAATAGATCACAGATGATGAAGCTGAGCACAGCTCAGAACATCTGCATTCCCCTGCAGACTACTAGCAACCACTGCACAAACCATCGGCCCAGATGTGCCTTCTGGGGCCTCAGTGGGGACAGCTTTGTGCCTCTGAGTAGGGCATCATTGTCATGAGGGGCTATGGTTTTTGTGACCAAATCAGCCCATACTGCCTGCCCGAATTGCTGGACCCCTGCTCTCTTGTCATTTTAGTTTGAGGCCCTGAGTCTAAAGAAGTTACAAGAGTGTGGTTACACGGTGAGATTTTTATTTGAATTAAATTTATGTGTATGACTATAAACCCTGCATCCTTATGGCTTTTACAATATGCAAAATAGATGCAAATTATTTGGGTCAGATGATGCCAAACATCCAGATAAACAGACTTCATCTGAATGAGTCTGCATGATATGACGTATCCAGATAAAACAGTGAGTGATATTGGACAATACATAGACATATTTCCTACTTGTGGCTGGACAGTAAGCTTCATGTCCTTCAGACTCATTGAATGTCTACTGAGTGTCATGTCACCCTCACTACATTGCTGCAATGCCGCCCAGGAGTAAGAAAAGAAGGTAAGCGCCTCTTAGAGTTTTCTAGGTCTTTTTATAGAGCAGTTACACATGCTAGTGATTTGTCATAAAAGCCCCTGCTCAACAAAAGCTCATATTAAGCTCAGCTCTGCTTGCTGAAGTATTTGCTTTTAATGAGGCATTTTCTGCATAAAATGCTAAAAATATTTTCCCCATTCGTTATATATGTCTTGTGGCTCATTAAGTTGGTTTTCTCGGGGGAGGGGAGAGAGGAATGTTGAGCATTTATAGAAATGACCTAAAAATATTACCCTTAGTCATATTCTGCATAATTTTTAATAATGTCTAAATACCAAAGTAAGACTATAGGAAAAGGCTTAAAATAATGAACAGCAATGAGGGTATTTACCCAACAAACATCAATAAGAGTGTAGATCATACTTATGTAAATTCCAGAAAATTTACCCATCTCAAATTATAATACTTAGTATTTAAGTAAGTTGGGGAAATTTAAAGTGTTTCATTTGTTCAATTGAGTTTGGGTCACCAGGATCATGGGAAGATTTTCCATTCATGTTATATCCCTCAGACTTGGAGCTGACTCAGAATAGAACATGGTTCTATGCAATTGGCTTACAGGACTGTATTTTACTGTAATAGAAAAAGCTGCAGGTATAAGGACAAGAAATTTGCAGCCAAGTTTCTAGATACACATTTTCTTAGATAGCAAATTGCTTGATAAACCTTTTCTTAGACAGCAACTCTCCTTTCAACTATAAGACTTTAGGTTAGCCATTTTTTCCTCCTTTAAAAAAGCATTCATAATGAGATTATGATATACAATATTCCACAGCTCTGTAAACTGTGATACTGTACTTTGGTCATTAATGGCATGGACTGTGAAGCCAAACTGCCTGGACTTGAATACCAACTCTACCATTTACTAGCTGTGTGACCCTGGACAAGTGAATCATTTCAGTGACTCGGGGATAATGTAGATAATACCTCATAAGTTTGGAACAAGAATGTGTTTATACATGTCAACAGTACCTGATACATAATAAGCACTCAATATGTAGTAGACATAATCATTGTTATTTTTATTAGCCAATCAAGTCTCTGATGTATCACTGATATAGTGATAATATTATAGGTCTAACTAGGTTTAAATCCTAGCTCTACAACTTTTTGGTTATGTGATTTGGAAGATTTTATTATATCTTTCTGAGTCCCAGTTTCTTTATCTGAAAAATGGGGATAATAGCTTCAATTTTACAAAGTTGTTAAGAAGGCTTAATACAATGTTATGTAAGTATGTTTAAATTGTGTGTGTGTGTGGGTGTGAAAGTATCAGCACAGTGCCTAAAATACATGAATATCTGAATCTATATTCATAATCACAATAAAATTCTTACCATAAAATTAAAAAGCCTATAATGTATACTCATGTATAAGATTGGAGGAAGTAAATGTTGTCACATCTTTTCTACAGGGCAATTTCCCAATACTTATCAACACTATTATAGATTCATATCTTTTGATCCAGCAAGTCTATGTGTAGGAATTTATCCCAAGGCAATAACAAGAGTGATGCAAACATTTAATCACTAGGGTGTTCACCAAAATACTGTCTACAATAGGGAAAACAATTACAAATATCCTAAAAGTTCACCAGTAGAGATTTACTTTAATGAATTCTGTTATATGCATAAGTAAATATACAATATAAAAATGTATTATAGAAGAATATAATGACATAGAATATGTTTTATCATCAGGGATTTTTAAACGGTGTATAGTATGACCTCAAAAAATATCTATGAGTATATATGTGAGTATGTATACACATATGCAGAGGGAAAAAGGTTGAAAGGCTATACACCATATACCATGGTTCCCAAACTGTGTGATGAGGTACTCCAGGGCACTATAGTAAAATCATAAGGGTGCCTTGGGTTATTTAAATTTTTCAAGGGACAAGGTGTCATTTGTCTAGTGACATTTGGTGATGGCTCCAAAGTAGCCTCATAGCTTCTATAAGTGGAAAGAGGGGAAACTTAGTTTCTTGACATTTGATTTCTATCAACAGTTCTCCAAGAGGAACTCACAGGAAACTGACCATCCAATTTAGCTTAAAACCCTCTGTCAGTTGAAAATTCAAGGGGTGTCTTCTAATTAAAGCGCATCTTGTCGTCCCCCTCATCATGGATGGCAAAGGAGGTGATTTTAGGCTCAAATGGTTTCCCAGAGGGAATTGTTCTAAGCCTTCAAAGTTCAGATAATCCCAATGCTCTATAAATTATTTCAGAGCATTAAAAAAGCATGGTACATTTATACCATGGAATACTATGCAGCAGTAAAAAAAGAAGGATATCTTATCCTTTTAGACAGAATGGAGAGACCTGGAGAGTATTATGCTAAGCGAAATAAGCCAGTCAGAGAAAGACAAGTGTCACATGATCTCATTCATATGTGGAATCTAATGAACAAAATAGGTCTAGAGACATAGAAGCACAGAACAGACTGTGGAATCTCAGAGTGGGGGAGGGTGGATGGATGGGAAGAGATAAACCAAAAAACTTGTATGCATAATGCATAAACCGTGGACAGACAATAGGGTGGTAAAGGCCTGGGGTGAGGGGCGGGGGCAGGCCAGAAGGGGTTCATGGGGGAAAAAAGGGTACATATGTGATTCTTTCAACAATATAGATTTAATTTTAAAAAGAAAAATGAAATAGAACGTCCCCATTTCTTACTTAAGGGGAAACAGGCATTTTCACTAAAATCTGGAACAAGGCAAGGATGCTCACTATCTCTGCTGCTAATTAGCATTATGTTAATCAATGCAACTAGACAAAATAAATCAATTATATAAGAATTGGTAAAGAAGAAGTAAACCTATATCTAGTTGCAGATGATATGATACTATACCAGAAAAATCCTAGAGAATCAATGATAAAGCTGATGCAAACAAAAGAATTCAGCAAGTTAGTAGGATATAAACACACAAAAAGCAGTACCCTTCATATACACAAATGATAGACAACTAGAAGATCTAGTGGTAGGGAAAACTCCATTTACAGCAATAACAAAGAAGATTAAATACTTAGGAATTAATTTACCAAAAATGTACAAAACCTATCTGGAAAAAAAAAACTTTAAAGCATTCTTAAAAAAAGACACAAAATTATATTTTCTCAAATGGAAGGATGTCTTCTGTTCTTGGATAGAATGATTCAGCATTATAAGCAAGTCAGTTATCTCTAAGTTAATTTATAAATTTAACACAATCCCCATAAATTTACCAAAAAGCTTTTTTTAAAATTCAGTTAGACCCACTGATACAAAGGTTTTATGGAGAAACATAGAATAGCCAGGAAAACACTGAAAAAGTAAACCCACAAAGGGCAAGTAGAACTCCAGACATTAAAATATTTTTAAAGCCTTTATAATTACAACAATGAATGCGGTAGGGAAGAAAATAGCTAACCTAAGTAACTTAGGAAAGAATATTTTTTGTGTGTTTTCACACATATATTTATTGATGGGTTGATGAATATAATTTTAACTAAAACAGCAAGCCATAACTCCAAAAGAGGAAACAGCCATAACTTAGGAACTTTAAATATTCAAGTCAAAGAGCCTCTGAGTAATCCAAATAGATAAGTATCAAATAATTTCCCTTTTATACAATTTCTATATTACATCACTTGATCACAAAGCCAGAATAATACTTCATACAGAATTCCTCATTCATTTATACTTGAAGCATCCCACCTGGGTACTTTTGTGTTCCCCACTCCTTTCCTTTCCTTTGCAGTGGTGTTCTGTAGCCATTCCCTCCCTGAAGAAGTGTGCACACATCTTTTCTTCCCAAGCAAGTAAGTCAGCAAGCAAGGAATGAGTCAGAGAATGTCAGTCACAGGCAGATATATGAATGAATAGATTTAGACAGACATTAGAATGGCAACAGCCAGATTCAGTGAGGTCTAAATTAAGCTGACTTTGGTAAAAAAAAAAAAAAAAAAAAAAAAAAAAAAAAAAGAATAAAAAGCTGCTCTGGCTCACTGAAAGGTCTGTAATGCCACCTCAGGTTGTGCGAACACCTCTAGATCCTGTGTTTCTAAGAGATTAGCAGTGGTCTACACAGGAAAGTAGGAAGCCAATGTAACCAGATAGCTAATGCTTTGGACCTCTATTGGGAGCTGACCATGGCTTCCAGCATAATCATTTGTCAAAACTTGCAGGATACTGAACACATTCTTTTTTCTTTTTTTAAAGATATATTTTTATTTATTTCAGAGAGGAAGGGAGAGGGAGGGAGAGATAGAAACATCAATGATGAGAGAATCATTGATTGGCTGCCTCCTGCATGCCCCCTACTGGGGATCGAGCCTACAACCTGGGCATGTGCCCTTGACCGGAATCGAACCCAGGACCCTTCAGTCCACATGCTGACGCTCTATCCATTGAGCCAAACCAGCTAGGGCCACAATCTTTAAATTTCTTGGGAAGGATAAGTTAAGTACTTTCATAACTCTAATCTTTCTCCTTGGACATGTGAAGTAAAAAACATCCAAGGACATGCAACACTGAGGCATAAACCATGTTGCAGAGGTGGATATGTAGGAGGCTTTTAAGGTGCCTAGCTTTCTTGTTCAAACAGCCATGATAAATTCCCCAAGCATATTATCTGAGCAGCCATTCTGATGGTGACACTCTGGTAACACTGAAGACATCTAGTGCCCAGATCTTGTTTCTGAATACTATTCTCTAATAAAAGAAACCAGCTTCCTTGGAGAAATTGTTTATATGGTGAAAAGGAGAATATAAGATAATCCTAGACTCTCTTGAGATGCCAGAAAGCAGCAAGTTCTCAGAAAATAATAGGGGTATGTCAAAAGGACATAAGAGCCAACATGGAGGGATCCCAATGGCCAAACCTGGGACACTTTGTGCAATAAAATAATGATAGTAATAGATTATAACACAGAAAATAAAATAAATACCTGTGAATGTATACTGATATTAAGTAAATTGGGATATGTAAATAAATACATGCGGATGGAGTAGTTCTTCCTTACAGAAAAATTCTAATTAATAAATGTATAAGTATTGATGGAAATTTTAAAAATCACCATTACTCAAATATGACAGTAACAATTTTTGCAGGCAGTAATCATCAATGAATGCTAAAATTAGTTTGGTGAAATTACTTTAAGAAACAGGATATTTGCCTAAGTCTCGAAATTTCTCCCCACAACATAACTTGTTGATTAACGAGAGAAAATAGTAACTTGGAAGCTGCTGCAAAAACTTGGCAGACACCATCAAAGTTAACATTACTAGTAGTAGGAGATGCTTAGTTGATCATTTCTTTACTTTAAATAGAAAAATTTAGAAGACCACAGAGAATATAAGATGATTAGAAGACCTAGTACATCATCATGGCATAGATTCCCATTTCAGAGTGTGGAGTCAGTTTGTCATAGCAGTTCACCTTCATCCCCTCCTGAATGTAATATTTAGCTCATCTGTTTTCATCAATCAGGTTCCTGGTCCAGGCCCGAATCTGCAAATACTTGGGACATTCACCTGCTATTCCCCTGTGCAAGCCTAAGGCAGGCATTTCCAATAGATTACAGCACTCTTTCCCATATAGTCCACACAGCTGGATTGGAGTTGGCACTTGAGCTGAAACATCTATTGCTGCATTCAGCCTGCAGTCACATCCATAAGGGCCCTTGAAATTGAAGTCCCTGCTTAGATGTTGATGTCTAGATGTATAGGCACAATGTTATCTTTCCTCATATGTGTTAAGAGACTCCAGCAGTCTCACCAAGTGTCCCTCTCCCAGCCTTATAAGTGATTGAGGGGTAGAATGTCTAGTTGTATTGGAGGAAGATGTTTTACATAAGATGGAGCCCTATGCCAGTAGTTGATCAGGTTCCAGAGGAACACTGAGGCCTAAATCCTTATCATCAGGATTGACAGTTAACTCATTACAATGTATTGTGTCCACAATTATATTCCTTGTCTGACTTGATAAAAGTAGCTGGGAAAGAATATTAGGGATTCCTTGTTATTTTATATCCTGATAATGGTTTTCTAACATACCACTGTGGCATCCATGGATTTTAAAAGAAAAGTCTGTCAAATCATACTTTTCTTCTTACCAAGGAGGTACATTTTGAGGACAAGGGACATTCCAACAACCTTCTTGGTAAGTCAATGGAGGAAATCACTCAAACTAAGACCCAGACCTTCCTGGTCATATTCCAGAATTATAAACAGTGACTATGTTTACTCGTCCACTTTATATTTAGAAGAAAAAAATGATCTTAAGAGAAAGCAGCTTCTTAGAAAAACTGAACTAGTTTACAGAAGAATCAGAAGAGTGAGAATGGACTTCTGAGTCAGGAAAAAGATTAAAGACAAGAGCTGGCAGAAAGGGTATTTCGATAGTATTTGACCTGCCCTAGGATAAAGACCTTCTCACTGCCTCACTCTCCCATCACCAGCTCTATCTTAGTCTTACTCAGCCCCTCCCTTCCCCTTTCTCCATGGGTCCACATTTAGAAATGTTTGATATTCTATTGGTTTATAAGAACTTGGACTGAGAAACACTGACGGAGCCTTTCCTTTACTATAAAAGAATTATACACACCACAGTGTCCTAGACAGGTCTTGTTTTGCTTTTATAAACTATCTTCATAGTTTTTCAAGCTCTCTCAGAAGTATTCTGTTGATTTACGACCTGTCTTAAAATGGTTTTGTCCATCCAGTCTCTCTTGCTTAAGCTTAGGTGTTTCCTTTTGTCACATCTAATTTGCTCCCTTAAACCAGTTAACAAAATTCTAACCTTGGTAGGAGAACCTTTGACATACAAATTCTTCTGTAATCCTAAGCCTTCAATTGCTTCATTCTGTCTAAAGAAATGTTCAAATACTTAGTCCTACTCTCTTGCCTCTGTACAATCTGGTCCTAACTTATCTTTCCGGATGGATTTCCCACAAATCCTTTGCACAGACCTTAGACCTCAGTCAAACCAAACTATATGTACTCATCTAGAAAATATCCTGCACTCTCAAAACAGTATCTCCATTTGGAATGCCCTCTATCCCATTGTGGCCTCTTATTTATTCCTTTATTTTGAAAAACAACAACAACAACTGAGCAGCTACTATCAATAAGTACTAAAGGAATACAAAAGTGAGTGAGACATAATCTCTGTCAGGTAAGGAAATTATATGGTACTGACTATAAGGTGTAACTGGTGTGAGGTGTTAGAATGGGGTTGGATTTTAGGATCAAACTTCATGGTAAAGGTAGCATTGGAAAGGCCTTGAAGGATGGAGTAGAATTTTGATGTGAATGCTGGGAAGAAGAGCATTAAAGGCTGAGGAAACTATGAGAGCAAGCACACAGAGGCAGGAGAAAGTACAGTGCTTATACATGGATTCAGATACTTTGTTTCGGCTGCAATACTTCAACAGACCAGATCTTGAAGGATTTTGAATGCCAGACTAAAAAGTTTGAATTTATTCCATGGGCATAGGAAATTATTGAAGGGCACAGAAGTAACATGATCAGAAAGAGCCTTGCTTTATGAAAATACCAGCCATGAATGTATAGGGTTAATTTCCTAAATTTCTAGAGGCTTTTTCTTAGTAGAGTAGGGAGAGAAGAACCTGACATTCGTTTCAAACATAAGATTGTAGGAATGGTGATGCTTGTCACACTCTCCATTTAACTTACCTGTCTGGTCTTTGCAGAAGGTAGATGGATCTTGGAGACTGGCTGCAAATAGCTTGTGACCTTCATTGTAGTTGCTGTTTCAATGTGGCATTTTTTGGAGCAAATCAGCACAGCACCTAGCATGTGCAATGATACAGCTATTGAGCCCAGCAAATACTTTTCCCCTCTATAACCATTTTCAAGGGTCACCAGAAACACTTTGCTTTTGAGACTATGTCAGCACCCCTGCTCTCTGCCATAAGCTGCAGAGATCATTATTGTCTTGACACCTCACAGAACATCATACTGCTTCATACTTTCCTCATTGGACAAAGAAACCAGAAGGAACAAGTACTTTAGATGCCTCTAATACAAGCAAACCAGGGGTGAAAGCCTGGTAGCACGTATTTTATCAATCAGGGTCCAGTCAGGAAAATAGAAACCACACCAGTTATTTTAACAGAAATAATTCTAAAGGGAGGTATTATAACATTGACATGATAAATGGAAAACTGAGGTGACACAGAGATAGTAACTACAGAAAACAGCTGACACTCCCAGGGAAGAACCTAACAGAATGTAGCTGGTGAAGAAGAAATGATGTTTGCAGAGTCCCAGCATAAAAATGTAGAATATGGAAGAACAGATTTGGAGCTGTCAGACATCTTAATAGCCAGCACAGTAACTACCTAAAGCATTATCCAATGAGTCTGGTTTATATGAAGTATTCTGAGAAATAAAGAAATATTTTTGTTGCAGATTTTAGTTTTGGAATTCTTTCTTTTTGAAACATTAGCCTGGCTGTGGAACAGCCAATAAAATTACTTCTCTGTACACATTATTACAGAATATTCTCAGGTTGACATTCTCCTGCATGCTTGAGACATTTACTAGTAATTCATTGTTCAAAGTATAAGCATGCAATGGAATACTACTGACAATAATAAGGAATGAATTACTGATACACACAACAACTTGGATGGATCTCAAAGGCATTATGCTGAATGGAAGAAGCCAGTCTCAAAAGGTATGATTCAATTTATATGATACTTTCAAAAAGACAAAACCGTAGTGATGGAGAAAAGATTAGTGGGTGCCAGGGGCTAGGAATGGGAGGAGACTTTGACTATAAAGGGATAGTGTGGGGGCCTTTTTCGGGGTAATGGCAATGTTCTGAATCCTGATTGTGGTAGGATTACGTGAGTCTATGTGATAACATTCACAGAGCCACACTCAAAAAGTGTCGATTCAAAACAGGAAAAAAAAGGAAACAGGGTAAAAGTTAAAACAGAATGTGCATGGCTTGTGTGTGAGAAGGTATCTTTTTTTTTTTTAATTTGCTGTGATAAGTATGACCCCACTGGGCTTTTGCCATATCTGACCTGAGTTGTGAAGGAAAAGTGTCACTTAGAGTGAGACTAAATGTGCAACATCTCTTCAGTTTCCACACACCCTTGGAGCCCCTGCCTGAGGGCAAAGCATAGAGGGTGAGGAAGGAACTCTCTTTGAATCTCTGGGCTGTTCTGGGACTCATGCTGCCAGCTCCTGCAATTTGGGTGAGTGTATTTGTGCTGTTTGTAGCAGTTCAAAGTCTCCTTCCTTTCCCTGCACTTCAAAGCCTGGCTTGCCAATTCCCCACTTATGGCTTTTATTTGGTGCTAGCAACTTTTGAAGATTGACACTGAGTGGCCCTTGGTAGTGACCCTACTAATTAGCAAAGCTGACCACAGGGGATGAATAAGCTACTCACTGGCATCAACATCACAGTGATCATGGTCCAGTGGACCTTGTTTTGTGTTCTTCTTGACAGTCCAGAGCAATTCCTGTGAATAAAGAGAGTGGCAGTAGGAAGTGTTCTCCTAGCCTCCTGGGAGCACTCTTTTCCATTCATACAGAAACTACTTTCCACACATGCCTCAAAATACAATTTTGTTATGCTTTGCACATTTAAATTGCTTCATTAATAGAAGCCTATTAAAGAAAGTGTTCCCGGACTTTAAAATACATAAAATCATTTTGCATTCCATCACCCTAATAATTTGTGTTCAATTCCAGCTGAGATCAAAAGGAAAGAAATATTCTTTGCAGTTAACGTACTGTATTTCAGAAAGCCTCCCTTTGAATGAAAACTGCACCAATGCCATTGCCCTTCAAGGTCTGCTCACTAGGGGGTTGATCTTATACTCAAAACATCTATCATCTATTATAGAAGGATTCTATAATGAAGGAGCATGGCCCTAGCTGGTTTGGCTCAGTGTATAGTGCATCATCCTGTGGACTGAAGGGTCCGGGGTTCGATTCTGGTCAAAGGCACATGCCTGGGTTGTGGGCTCGATCCCCAGTGTGGGGTGTGCAGGAAGAAGCCAAGCAATGATTCTCAGTCATCATTGATATTTCTATCTCTCTCTCCCTCTCCCATCCTTTCTGAAATCAATAAAAATATTTTTAAAAATAAAATGAAAGAGAGCTTACTCTTTTGTGTCTGGTTTATTTGGCTCTTGGTTTCATTAATCTTTTCCATTGTTTTTTAGACTCTATTTTATTTCTGCCCTTAGCTTTATTATTTCCTTTGTCCTACTCACTTTGGGCTTTTTTTGTTGTTCTTTTTCTAGTGCCTTTAAGTGTAATGTCAGATTGTTTATTTGAGATTTTTTCTTTGTTTCTTGAGATAGGTGTACAATGCTATGAATTTCCCTCTTAGGACTGCTTTGGCTGTTTCCCATATATTTTTTTTGGGGGGGGGTGTTATGTTCTTATTTTCATTTGTTTCAAGGTATCTTTTTAATTTCTTCCTTGATAATATTGTCAAGCCATTCATAGTTTAGTAACATGTTATTTAGTGTCCATGTCTTTGTGAGTTTTTTTCTTGTGATTAATTTCTAGTTTCATACTATTATGCTCAGAGAAGATGCTTGATGTGATTTCAGTCTTCTTAAATGTATTGAGGCTCATTTTGTGTCCAAACATGTGGTCTATCCCAAATATGTTACATATACGCTTGAAAATAATGTATACAGACAGTCCTCAGGTTACATTGGAGTCGACATACGTCATTTCGTGGTTACGTCACCATTTCCCATTTATTTATAAAAAAAATTCCATCATTTCGACATATGTACATATGCGCTTTATGTTTTTTATTACTTATTTACCACAAGTAAAGGTCAGGAATTGTTATCTTTCTTTTAAATTTTTTTTTACTGTTTCACTTCATTACTGCTGTGTATGTGCTCCATGTGAGTGACGTAGGTGCTTCTGTAGGTGGGTTCCAACTTACAGCAAAAATTGCAATACATTGCGTCGCGCCGTAGGAACAGATCTCCAATGTAATCTGAGGACCTACTGTATTCTGCTGCTTTGAGGTGAAATGTTCTGAAGATATCAATTCAATCTATGTGATCTGTATCATTTAAGGCTGCTGTTTCCTTGCTGGTTTTCTGTCTGGAAGATCTGTCCATTGATGTCAATGGGTGTTAAAATCCCCCATGACCATATTTTATATGTTTTGGGGTTTTTTTGCAAAGTACTTCTCTGGAGAGTTGAGGGCATTATGGTAGCAATATCTGTTAAGGAAGAGAAATAAAGGTGTGGTTTGGAAAAGCAGACTTGTCAATAATAAGGTCATTTTCCCCAGTCTGATTAGTTATGCATTTTCATGTTTTAAATAGATACTAATGTATAATCTATACTAATAAAAAAGAAAGACACAAATTGACCGCCCCTCCATGATGCCCACAAGCCACACCCACCAGTCAATCAGAAGTATGCAAATTAACCTGACAAAGATGGCAAGTTAATTTGCATACGCAGGTGTCAAGTGCCCCGGGAGGCAACGGCAGCCATGGGCTCCCAGGACCAATGCCGGCCCCGGGAGGTGAGGCCAGCCACACCTAGCCACGCCCACAGGCTCCCGGGACCTGGGACCTTCACCAGCGGAGAGCAGAGTGGGAGAGCAGTCAGAGAGTGGGAGGTTTGGAAGACTTGGCAGAGCAGGAGGCCGCTGGACATACAGAGCGAGAGAGAGGGTGGCTTGGAGGGCATGGCTCCCTCTGTCACCCCAGCTTCCTCATCACAGCTGTGGAAACTGACAGCAAGGAGGAGGAAGTCCCCCACCCACAGAATCAGCCAGAATCAGCCATTGGTCAGACAGCTCTCAGCGGCCTGACAGCCAAGACTCTCGTTCACCTGCATCTCAGAACATGACAGTAGAGAGGTGGGACTATGTCTAAAGAACAACTGTTGATACAACATAGCTCTGCAGCCGAAAGATGCCGGCATTATCAACAGAAAATGTCTGAAGAGCAACGTGCGTCTGATCTTGAAAGAAGGCAGCACCTGCGACAGAATGTATCGGAAGACCAGCTATTGGAAAAATGTCACTCTGATGCCGAAAAACACCTGCGTCATCGACAGAAAATGTCTAAAGACCAACGTGCCTTTGAAGTTGAAAGAAGGCAGTGGCAACGACAGAATATGTCTAGAGAATAGTCATCAACAAGTACTACCAATACTGGTAGGAACTGCCTTCTCAGCAACAATGGAGTACATGAGGATGCAATTTTAAACATACTTGTGGTGGAATGACTGTTAGATGTGAATTTTGCCTATCACTAAATTTCTC
>NW_005368708.1:441648-443438 GCF_000412655.1 Myotis brandtii | reverse complement strand
TGGATTCATATTAAAAAATGGAGGCCAATCGGATAAATTTCATCAAAGCAAACCAATCTAAGTTGAGAGTTGAAAAATACAGTGGTTTGATGGATTATCTCAAATCTAGATCTGAAAATGACAATGTGCCGATTGGTAAAATGATAATGCTTCCATCATCTTTTGAGGGTAGTCCCAGAAATATGCAGCAGCGATATCAGGATGTTATGGCAATTGTAACGAAGTATGGCAAGCCCAATTTATTCATAACCATGACATGCAGCCCCAAATGGGCAGATATTGCAAACAATTTACAATGCTGGCAAAAAGTTGAAAACAGACCTGACTTGGTAGCCAGAGTTTTTAATATTAAGCTGAATGCTCTTTTAAATGATATCTGTAAATTCCATTTATTTGGCAAAGTAATAGCTAAAATTCATGTCATTGAATTTCAGAAAGGCGGACTGCCTCACACTCACATCCTCTAATTAATTCCCTTTCAATGTGCATGAATTTCGTGCACCGGGCCACTAGTGTGGTTATAAGAAGAACCCAGTAAGCACCTATTCCCAATGCAATGTGAAGGGTTTGAGCACTTTGGAGTTGCTAAATTCAGGTCCTTTGGATAAGCATGAAGGCCCTGACTGCCAAAGCATAGACCAGGAAATGGAAAAAAGACTTGGGACATAGAAAGCATAGGATATGCCCTGAACTTTTATTTACCTCATCATTACCCCCCTCCCCCAAGTTGCTCACTTTGGTAATGTTAGAGTTGAGGAGAAAGGAAGGGGAGAAGCACAATATGAGTTAAAAATATTATAAAGCATGCTTGGAAGACAAGAGTACAGTGCCAGCTAGTAGGAGACTTTGGGACAGTTTCAAGGGAATAAAAGTGCTGTGCAATTGCAACAGCAACACTGATAAGTGAAGAAGGTATTGCCAGACTCCTTTAAGCCTTCAGAAGGATCAAAGTACTTCATATTTATGTACAACTCATATAAACATTCCAGTGAAGAAAATATGAGGCAAACAAGGCCCCCTCCATCTCACAGACGGGTCATAATATGTGCAGAAATGTGGGGACTTAGTCTATGGACAAACAAGCCCCAGGATAGAATGAGAATAAGACCCAAGATCACCTCACTAGGAACCCAGTGTGCCTTGCATTGGTCGTCTTCAAACTAATGTTTTATTCTTGTATTCAAATGTACCACAACATCCATTCTCTTTTTTTTTAATGGGTACTTTTTTATTTCAAGAAAAATGATTTTAAATATAATAATGTTACATGCAATAAACATTAATATTTTAAGAAAAACAATCTTAAATATAATAATGCATGCAATAAACATTAATATCTCAAGAAAAACGATTTTAAATATAATAATGTTACATGCAGTAAACACCAATTATTCAAGAAAAATGATCTTAAATATAATAATATTACATGCAATAAACATTAATACTTCAAAAAAGGATTTTGAGTATAATAATATTACCAAAACTGTACTAACATAGTATGATACCACAAAAGTTGTAGGAAATACTAAAAATATGCAAATAACTTCTATTATATTCTAAAATATTATATTCCCCCCTGGCTCTATTTTTGTTCATCAGTTTATGTTGTTCATTATATTCCACAAATAGTGAGATCATGTGATATTTAACTTTCTCCAACTGGCTTATTTCGCTTAGCATGATGTTCTCCAGGTCCATCCACGTTGTTGCAAAGAGTTCCTTCTTTTTTACAGCACTGTAGTATGTAGTATTCCATTGTGTAGATGTACCACAGTTTTTTAGTCCACTCA
>NW_005368708.1:396361-441429 GCF_000412655.1 Myotis brandtii | reverse complement strand
TTTGTTGATTTGTTGATGATAGCCATTCTGACAGGTGTGAGATGGTACCTCATTGTCGTTTTGATTTGCATCTCTCGGATGATTAGTGACTTTGAGCATGTTTTCATATGTCTCTTTGCTTTCTGTATGTCCTCTTTCGAAAAGTGTCTATATATGTCCTTTGCCCGTTGTTTTGTTTTGTTTTTTATTGTTTATCTTCCTTTTGTTAAGTTGTATGAGTTCCCTGTAAATTTTGGAGATTAAACCCTTATCAGAGATAACATTGGCAAATATGTTCTCCCATGCAGTGGGCTTTCTTGCACAACATCCATTCTCTAGAAATATTTTTCATGTTTAAGACAGCATGATAGTAATAAATCAGCTCTGAAAGTCGACTGCTATAAGTGCCATGTGGTATCAGTTAGATCACAAGCCAAAGCCAATTTTTCAAAACATTTCCTGCTGGAATACCCACAACATTTTAACAGATGTCTTTTGGAAAGTTCTGAAACAAAATAAACCCCATCAGTATATGAAATAAAACCAAAAATAAAGTAAAATGCAGAGGGATGGTTTTTTCTTTTGGCAGCAAGAGAAAGGATGGGGAAAATCTTGAGATCTTTGGAGAAATAGCCACAAAAGTGAAGAAATGAACTTTTCTTATACACAACACTAGAAATATTGGGGTTTGGAAAATGTATTTTGTTATTCACCAAAGAAATGTCTTTGACTGCTTTTGAGTATAATGCCTATTATTTCTTGTTCTGAACATCCGGCATAACTATAACTAGCTTTTGTTGAAGCAGATTTATGAGAAGCTAGGGAAAGGGTTTGAGAGTATAACTGATAGGCCAGCAGGAACAAGAATAGGGTGAAAGTATCAAAGAAGCATCTTTTGTCAGGGACAAGATGGGCATAATTGGTAGTGGCTGATTCTAAAATGGTGCAACTTAAAGTCTGAAGCCTCTCAAAATCAGTGGTAGGAAGGTCAGAATGGGAGCCTGGAAAAGGAAGGAGACATTTTTTTCTCCAACATTTTATTATGAAAAATTTCAAAAGTACAGAAAAGCCTAAAGAATTATGCAATGAGCATGCATATACTCGTGAGGGAGATTTTATTTTTAATTTATTTGTTCCACTGGGACTGATTTTTACCCTCATCAAAGAAATGCTCTTGAATGAATGAATGAATGAATGAGTGGTCTAATAATCTTTCCACACACTTATTCTGGGCAAGCCAAGGTAGTTCACTGCTACTTCTGCATGTAGTGGTAATTCCAAAAGCAGGAGTCCCTATGGGTCTGCTTCTATAATCTGTTGTCGGTATGCTTCTTGCTCATGCTGTCTTGTCTCCTCCTTGCCTTGTTATCTTTCACTTTGACAATGCTGTACTAAACAATCATATGTGGACATAAACAATCATATGTGGACATAATATTATTCCTTTAGAGAGGATTGTTTTGCTTGCGTATGCCAGGAACATGGGGGTGTTAGCAGTACAACAAATATTTATTGAGTATTACTGAGGCAGTAGAAATACAGTTATGAACAAGAAATGGTTCCTGCCCTTACAAGTCTTACCCAAAATAAGCAATAGGATTCATTTAAAAGGAGCCTTTAAAGAATAATTTAGTGCATACAAGTATGATCAGCATGCAGCTTTTCCTAACCTTATCCATCTGCACCCATTAAGGAGTGGCAAACTGGGCCATGCAGAGATGCCCTGAGGTTTCAGTACTTTTTCAGTTTTATTTCATAGATAATTTAGTAAAAAAGATTCTATGAACTGATTATTGCATTCATCACATAAAATTCTAAGCAGAACAATTTTACCTCCTTTGACCAAACACCTAAGAAAGATGATGCTTTAAAACACTATATTAAGGCAGTTACTAATTCATGGCAGAAATAAAACCATAGCCTATTTGAATATTATAAATCAAAATACTCTAAATCAACTGACCATATGCAGGGACTCAAGTGCTTGTATCTAGTCAGTGATGGCGAACCTTTTGAGCTCGGGTGTCAGCATTTTGAAAAACCCTAACTTATCTCTGGTGCCGTGTCACATATAGAAATTTTTTGATATTTGCAACCATAGTAAAACAAAGACTTATATTTTTGATATTTATTTTATATATTTAAATGCCATTTAACAAAGAAAAATCAACCAAAAAAATGAGTTTGCGTGTCACCTCTGACACGCGTGTCATAGGTTCGCCATCACTGGGTAGAACCAAAGAACATAATCCTTTCACAGACAAGCTCAAGAGTACCTAATTTCATCCTTCACAAACTGGAGGTTGGAGTCACTATCAAGAGAATGATTAGTTGAAAAGGAATATTCTGTGGAGTGTAACCCACGGAGACCTTGACTTAATATTGATGACCCAAACTGAACAGTCTGAGCTCTCTCTCTTTCTCTCTCTGGACTTACTATCCTTAGTCATTTCCAGGTGTTACCCCATGCTTGTTTAATGGGATGGGTTTTGGTGTTGTTTTTTCAAACAGATGAAAAATCATTCCTCATCTCTCACTCCTGAAAAAAATACTCAACAGGAGAAGTGACTTAGGAGATTTAAGACAAGTTACCAAAGTTAATATATTAATATCATTAATATGTTTTCTACCTTGCAGTTTCCTGCTGTTTGACTTTTTGAAATCCTTTCATGAGACACCAAAGCCTTTGGTTTCTTGGAAACAAATTCCTTTACCATGTAGGTTTTACTGTCAGGCTCCCTTTTTCTTACTTCCATGAGTTTGCTCTCTATTTTGTATACCCCAGTGTCTTACCTGTGACCTGCACATCACTATCTGTGACTGCTTCTTATGAGAGAGCCAGGTTAAGTGTCTGAACTCAGGCCACATATGCCATATCTATCAAATGATCACTTTCAGTGGGGAAGCCATAGACCCTACAAAATCATTTGTCTTAAATAATATATAGATCAAAATTAACTATGTCTGAGGAGATGGCATTTGCTCTGCTTAAAAATTAATGAACAACAATGCATGCATGCCAGTGGCTTAAGAATAACTAGAACCAGCATAAGTCAGTACCATGCCACCGATGGAACCAAGGGTTACTTGTGGTTTCCTCTGTTTGTTTTCACCTATTTGCACTAAGATGGTAAGTTCTCTTGGAATCTGTGGCACCTGATTCCTCCTGAGATCTTGAGTATGACCCTTACTTTATTTTGGTTTCCCATCACTGTTAAAAAGCACAGAGCTGGTATCATTCAAGTTTACAAATAGTTTGTTAGAGCTCTTACAATGAGGAGGAGTTTTGTTGGCATCATGAAAGACTGAAAGGAAAATGAAATATAGCTCCTGACCTCTAGGAATTTTTAACTTAATAAATGAAAAAAGACACATCAGGGATAATTCATGTTACATTAAAGCCATGCTACATGGAAAGTGCTGTAATAGAAGCCTAATTGAATCCAACGCTGACATGGTTTAAAATTTAAAAAGAGTTCTAACATCTTAGTAGATACTGAAAAGTGGATTCTGGTTACCAGATTATTCTCCAAAGAAGGCTGGCTACATAATTTGTGGGTCCCAGTGCAAAATGAAAATGTGGCCCCTTACTCAAAAACTAAGAATTTCAAGACAGTGACAGCTGTGAAATAAGTGTGGGATCCTTCTCAGTGCAGGGTCCTGTGTGACTGCACAGGTCACATGCTCATCAAATACAGTCAATGAATATGAGGAAGAGATAAATTCTGAACAGCCCAAAGGAGGAATTTTTACACAGGAAATTTTCTTCCAAGTAGTTCATATGAAAATAAACTCACTCTAAGGAAAGAAAATAATTCATTATTTTCCCAATTAGAAAATGGGATTGGAATCTAAAAGATAGAAAGTTACAATTTCAAAAACAATTTCACAGATCTTTACAGCTACAAAGTAGGGATAATAATAATTATAGTGATAGTAGTAGCTGACTCTAACATATAGAGCTTATTATGTGCCAGGACTTTTCTAAGTCTATTATGATATTTACTCATGTAATCCTCAAAACAGCCCTGGAGGGTAGATACTATTATTTTTCTACCCTACAGATGAGGAAACTGATCTTAGAAGAGTTGTGTAATTGTCCCAGTTACGTAGCAAATAAGTGGTAGAGCCAGGATTTGAACTCGGTCTAGCTCCAGAGTCTGTGCTCTTAACCACTATTTATGCTACTTCTCATAAAATAAAGATGAAGGAAGTATGGAAGGAAGGAAAAAGGGAGGAAGGAAGATGTTATCCCATTACATTCATTCATTAATATCATAGATTTGTCTTAACCAGGGTATACAGTGTGTTGTGTGCATGTTTTAATTTTTTTCTTTTTTCTTTTTTTTTGCATTTCATGTTCATAGTTTAACAGCACCCGTTCGCCCTCCCCCACTGAGTGTTGCCACATGACCCCATGGAGTAGAAAGGTACTGGTTCTGAAAACATTCCATTGCACCCTATCCCACTTTCTCCAGACACTTCCACTTTCTTCTCTTTACTTTGTGGCAAACTCTGTTGTTTCTAACTAACACAGATACTCTTTTAAATCAATTTAAAAAGTGGGTATTTTCCTAACTTGAATTAAAATTAAAATTTCCTAACTTGAATTATAATTTAGACAGCCATGCCATGAATTGGCTTTCCTTTCCATTTACTTCCCCACACACATACACACCCCTAAGTTGCAAATAAAGCTCTGTTCAACAAGAGCATCACCTAACACTGCTCCTGGGCTTTGTAATTCGGAGGAAAGAAATTCCACTTCCTTATATTCATCAAAATTGTAAAGGTTCGTCTTCTCAAATAATAATAATAAAAAAAAACAGACAACAGGACAAAAGGATCCTCTAGCAGTCAATTGTCTCTGTCACCATTAAATAAAAAGTGCTTTTGGCTGTTGATCAGAGCCTGCAGTCAGGTCACTATTCTTTCTTTGTTTCCCAGTCCATTGTTATTCAAGGAAGGAATCACCTACAAAATGTGGCCATTGGTGGTGGGGGTTTCTCTCCAGCTCTTGTGCTCTCTCTGTCTCTTTCTGTCTCTCTTTCTGCATGCACCAAACTTTTTTTTTCTTTTTGGAAATTACCTAGGAAACAAAGTCTTTTGTCCTCCAACTTTATTTGAGCTCCAACTTCACTTCCCTGGGAGTCTGCACAAAAGCTGAAGAGAGAAAGAAAGTTGCAATGTTTTTACTAAAACATTCATGGCAAACACATTTTTCTCAAAGCGGGGATCTTATCCTGTTGGGTGTATTAGGGGGCTTTGAAGATACCTATGACAAGGTAAGCAAATGTTGGGGCTTAGTTTAAACAACTGGCTCTGGAATCTTCTCTTTAAGGGGACTTAAGAACAGTTCATTTGGCAATATGTGAAATCCTCTGAGTCAACAGGGCATAATGCTTCCAAGTATGAAGATGAGAAAAATTTTTAATGGTCCTGACTTTAGGACAGAATATTATTAAAATCTAACTGGAACAAAAGGAAAAATTATTTTTTCTACAAAACCTGCCTTCCTCCAAATTATGGAAAGACATAAAACTAGGTTCGGTAGTGGAAACTAGGTCTTTTAATAATCTGAAATCAAAATTGGGATGGAGCCTTTTTAATAATCTGGGCTAGGAACCCAAACCTGAAATCAAATCAGACAATATTAATATCTATCAAAGGTTTGGATGGAGAATTTTCAAATGTCCTATAGAAGTCAAGGCCTCTAACTACACAGCTGGAAGAAAAGCTTAGCACTGCAAAACTGAAAGATAATAAATAAGGACTGTTTTACTCTTCCAGATTTGAAAAAGAAACCCATTTGAATTCCCCCAACACCATTTATATTTTTCACTATTGTTTGGGGGGAGATTCTTCACTTTTGCTTTTCCATGTGCATATAGTGTTTGTTAAATGTTATTCACAAACTCCATAGTCCTGGAGTAAAATAACTCCTTGTGTTTTAATCCGGTCTCTCAGGTTAGGTTGGTTTGTCCTTCACATGATGTGTTCTGGAATGTCTCCTGATTCCAGGTTTTCTGGCACATTTTCAAAAATGTTTCAATGGCATCCAAATCATCTCCTCCTTTTGACCCTAGGCATCTAGAGCTCTCAAGACTTTCAATAGGAATTTATGGCAAGATGGATATCAAGAAAGTAGATCTACCTCTTACTGGGTTAGAGACTTACATTTTTCTTCAGATTGAAGTTTGGGGATTTCTGGCTACTTTGTCTCTTGTCTTAATTCCATTTGACATGAAAAGCATGTTTATTTAACTTACTTTTTCCTCTTGTGTCACTTTATTATTAAAATTATAACTTTCAATTAGTTGTGTTTACTATTTATATGAATTCTTCCTTTGACCTAAAAGCTTATTTCTGACCAAATCTTTCTTAACTAAACTGTGAAATTCCTTATATGTGTGATGATATATAAACCTTGATGGTTGAGTCCCAATGTACTACATTTGCAGTCCCATCCCCCGGAGGATGAAGACACAGATGTCATGTTAGGACAGAGGCCGAAAAACCCAGTACACAATATCCCCTCCACACTGGACAAGCAGACCAACTGGAGCAAAGCACTACCTCTCCCGACACCAGAGGAGAAGATGAAACAAGATGCTCAAGTGATTTCTTCTTGCATTATTCCCATCAATGTCACTGGTATTGTTCTGTTCTTTTCTTAGGGGCAGTTGGGTCAGAATATTCTATGTAGTAAATGTGTTCAAAACCTGTGATGCTGGGGGTACTAATTAAGAATACTGCTTTGTGAACAAGTAATACCTTTTTAACAGAATACAACTCAGAAGATGTTCAATATGCTTTTGTCAGGCTTTGAACATCAATTTGCATATGTTTCACTGGGCTCCTTGTTATGTAAATGATTAACAGTTTCCTTTTGGAAACAAAAATTCACCAAATAGTTCTTTGGCCATAGCTGACTGAAATAATGGAGAAAGCAGTGGTGATTAATCATATTATAATGACGCATGGCACAGCAGGAAAAAAACACAAAAAAAAACACACAAAAAGAACAGCAAACCCTGGGTTCCTAAAACTGCAAGTAATGATCCTGTAGACCAAGTATAAAATCTGTTTGCATGCTTCCTTGGATGAAGATAGGCTTGTTTAAAAGATTGTTTAGAATTCTGAAGCGATTTTAGGGATTTTTGACCTAAAAATATATGGATTCATAGATGAAAGCTGAATTCTACTCTAAAGCCAGAAAGCCTGTCTTCTATGCACTCTGCTTTCCTCCTCCTGTGTATTGAGAGTGTGAATATTAGTCTAGAGTCTAGAGTTAGACTCTAGGTTGAACACAAGCCTGTCCGGGCTTTTCTGGAAAAGTTTATTGGCAGCAATTGTAAATTCCAGAATTGGATCTGGTAATCTTTGTAAGTAAAATAATGTTATAAAATATTCTAACTTTCAAAGATAGAAATTAAATGACCTATTTATTGGGCTTTCTTGAAACTTCTCTAATAGTTATATTTTAACATTTTTGTATTTAAAATTTCAAAATGGCCATATTATGACTGATTTTTCACCCTTATATCAAATGACTACAGATTGCATGTTATGTGAGATGAAATTTGGACACAGCTATTATTAACCCCACTCAAATTTCTCTCACATAAAGTGGGGATCAAATGATGACCTTGTATTTGGCATAGTTATTTCCTTCTTGAAATAAAAAAAAGGAGTACTAGTTGGTCAGCTGACTGTGAGCTGGTGGTTCATTTTCTTCATGACCTATTCAATTTATAGAATAAATTATTCTCAGAATATGTATCTGATCCCCATGATCTAAATGGGATGGATTAGGGGAGTTCAGCTGTCAAATGGATCACTTTGGCATCCTCATAAACTAACTTTCAGTTCTGGGGACATCTGATTATTAGCAGCACCTGCTTTCTTCATGGCACTGTAAGTAAAATCTTGTTTTCAAATTTAGTTCTGATTATGGGTCTTGTGATTTAGGAAAGGGGAAGATCTTTCCTTCTGCTTTATTTCAGGAATGCTCAGACTAAAGTCTAGATTATCTGTTGATTTCAAGAGCTTTACTGAGCAAGTTGTTGATTATGCCCATATAACACAAAGTGTCTGTGTCTGTATGCTCTGTGTCCTATAATTATTACGATTAGAATGAAGGATTTTAATTTTTGTTTGGAATTAAGAAAGAAAAATTCCATTAGTACAAATTCTCCAATAATATTGTAATTATTCATCATGTGATATCTCATACAGATTTTTCAAAGTGAGCTCTAGAAACTGTTGTCACTGTGATGCTAAGCAAAACTCAAACTGCTTCATTATATAGCTCAACAAGGTTTAACATGCCATCCTGCCCCATACTTAACAATCAGGATAAATGATGAGACAATCAAATTCCAAAGCACTTTTGTTATCATGGCTTCCTGAGGCAACGCTCACTCTGAAAAATACATGGTGCATACCTATGCCAGAGGAGTTTAAGTTTTTACCTCCTTCCTCAGTGTTCTAGACTGGATAGGAATGCATATACTATGTCAATAATGTGGTTATGGATAGAGAAACTAACAGGTATCATGGTCTGCCCCCTGTATTTACTAAAGCAAACAGACACATTGTAAATATTGGGAATTCCAGCTTTATTTATAGTTGATCCACTTAAGTACAGAACTGAGGACTGCCTTGTATTTTTATTATATAGTGATAAGACACTGGTGCTAAACCAAAAAGTGTCCATTTCAGTCCGTAGAAGAAAGTAGACAGTTACTAGGTGTAACAGTTAATAATGCGGATTTTTTTTCAATAGATGGAGTTACACATATGTTGATATACTATACATGATGATTTAAAAAACAAATCTCTAGGCTGTTGTTTCCTCTCAGCATGTGTGTGTTTTAGGGGGTGGGCATAGTGGGTACAGAGGAAAACTACAAAGATGCACTTAATGAAGAAAAGGGTCAGGATATGTTAGCTGAACTAATTTGGGTTAACATCTTGGATCTACTATGTATAGATATCAGATTCAGAGAGCCCAGAAATAGACCAGTAAATAGTAGTAACTAAAGGTTTAAGTCCTTAAAGCATCATTTGTATATGAGGGTTATTCTTTGATGTTATTTTTATGTCCTTTTACTTTTGATTTTCCTACTTTTCTTGTTAATTTTGGCAGTTCAAGCTGTTGTGGAGAGCTGCATTCAGAAGTAAAGCTTAATGTACTGCAGCATAATTTAAATAAGAGCTGAATAAGGGCTCCCTTATATTTGTTTATAGGCTTAATTCAAATTCTTCCTTTACTTCAATAAATATCACTGTGTTCCAAGCAAATGAAAATGTGTTTGCAATTTCTAAAGGCTAATGAGATTTATTTGTGGGTTGCAGGAGTTGGTTTTGACAGAGAAGCTAGTATACGCTGCTCTCTTGTTCATTCACAATCTGTACTACAGCGGAGACGAAAACTGAGGAGGAGGAAAACCATCTCTGGTATCCCTAGAAGAGTCCAACAAGAAATAGGTGTGGTATAAAACTATTAATGGTTAACATTCTGTTGGGTGCCGATTTTAAGGAGATGAAATAGAAACCACCTAACCTTTAATCAGCTTCCTTTGAAAAAGTCAACCCTGTAACTTGTAAAGGTTTTGAAAAGATTTTTATTTGTCCTGTGTTCAGCAAGCCAGGTGGTATGGCATTTTAAGTCTCTGTTTTTTTGACTGAGAAGGTTTGACCTTATAGATTTAGGCATATACATTCAGGTCTTATGGTTGAAATTATATTTCAGTTAGTTTTGCTAATTTTTAAAAGCTTTATTAAGGCGGAAATTATAAATAAAGTAACGAGGTTCAATGAAGATTCATTTTTAAAAGTATACCTTTATTTGAAGAGATGCTTTTATGACATTAATAATTAAAAAGGTAAATTTCAAGGATACTCAATTAAATATTGAATAATGATAACATGATATTCTTGATGACATTTTTCCTATTATTTTCTGTTCAATGTGTTTAGGATATCTCTTCATATGTTTATTACTAGAGGCCTGGTGCACAGATTTGTGCACTGGTGGGGTCCCTCGGCCTGGCCTGCAGACATCCCCTGAGGGGTTCCAGATTGTGAGAGGGCAAAGGCCGAGGGACCCCACCAGTGCACGATCAGGGCCAGGGAGGGACTGCAGGAGGGCTCCAGGGCTTGTCCAGCCCTTCTTGCCCAGTCCCAATTGGCCAAACTCCAGCAGCAAGCTAACCTACTAGTCAGAGCATCTGCCCTCTAGTGATCAGTGCACATCATAGCGACTGGTCAAACTGTCAAAGAAATGGTCAGACACTTGCATATTAGGCTTTTATTATATAAGATTAGTGTATCATCCCTTGTAAATAAGACTTTTATTTCTTACTAGAGGCCCAGTGCACGGATTCATGCACCAGTGTGGTCCCTTGGCCTGGCCTGCAGGATCGGGCCAAAACTGGCTCTCCGACCCCCCCCCCCCGGAGGGGTTCTGGATTGCGAGAAGGCACAGGCCAGGCCTAGGAACCCCACCGGTGCACAATTGGGCCGGGGAGGGATGCGGGAGGTTGGCCAGCCAGGGAGGGACTGCGGGAGGGCTCCAGGGTATGTCCAGCCTGTCTCGCTCAGTTCCAATTGCCTGGACCTCAGCAGCAAGCTAACCTACTGGTCGGAGCATCTGCCCCCTGGTGGTCAGTGCACATCATAGCAAGCTGTTTAGCAGCCTTAGCATATCATTAGCATATTACACTTTGATTGGTTGAACAGACAACCAACGACCAGACACTTACCATATTAGGCTTTTATTACATAGGATAGTGAATTCTAATATTTTATTTCATTATGTTTATATTAAAAAATTAAAAAATGAATAGTGGCCAAGAAGATAAAATGGACTTTAGTTTGAAAAAAAAAGACAAAGTAATTTGGGACAAAGTAATTTGATATTGAAGAAAGAGAATTAACAAAAGATCTAAAAGTATATCTTATCTTAGTATATATATATACTACATACATATATATAGTGTGTGCATATCTGTATCTAAATCTATCTAATAATCTATAATTATATCTAGAGAGAGGGGTGGCAGAGACAGAGATTCCCCAAAGCATTTTAACTTTCTATTTTTATTTTAATCCTCACCCAAGGATATGTTTTACTGATTTTAGAGAGAGGGGGGGAGGGAGAGAGAGAGAAAAAATCCATGTATGAGAGAAACATCAACATTTGCCTTCCATACTCCCCCTCACTGGGAGTTGAACCCACAATTTAGGTATGTGCCCTGAGCGGCAATTGAACCAGCAACTTTTCAGTGCACGGGATGATGCTCCAACCAACTGATCCATACTGTCCAGGCCTCCTAATTTTTTATGCTGATATTGTCTTTAGGAAAAAGCTCCAACATGCACATGCCAGCACCCAGATTTGTGGGTATTTCTCAGAATGTCTTTTAGTATGCTGTTGAAAAAAATATCTCACTATGCTTTCCATGTGCCCTAGACTCAGATGAATCACCCGTGGCCAGAGAAAGGAATGTGATTGTGCACACAAATCCAGACCCTTCCAACACTGTCAATAGGAGGTCTGGAACCAGGGACTCTGAGTGCCAAACTGAGGACATTTTGATTGCTGCTCCATCCAGAAGGAGAATCAGAGCTCAAAGGGGTCAAAGTATTGCAGCTTCTCTTTCACATTCGGCAGGCAACATTTCTGCATTGGCAGACAAAGGTGATGCCATGTTTACAACTGCAGTGAGTAGCCGCACAAGATCTCGGAGCCTTCCCCGAGAGGGCAATAGAGGTGGAGATGGTGAGCCCAAAGTTGGTCTTAAACCCTCAGCATATGAAGAGGGAGAGCCTTTTGTGGGTGATCAAGAAAGAATCCCTAATGATTGCAGTGAGGCCCCCAGCAGCCCAAGTGCCCAGGAACACCAGCCTGCTTTGGATCTGGCCTGTTCTCAACATCTCCACAGCCCCCAGCACAAGTTAAGTGAGAGAGGGAGGTCACGTCTGTCCCGAATGGCTGCTGACTCTGGAAGTTGTGACATCTCCTCCAACTCAGACACCTTTGGGAGCCCCATCCACTGCATCTCCACAGCTGGTGTCCTCCTCAGCAGCCACATGGACCAGAAAGACGACCACCAGTCATCCAGTGGCAACTGGAGTGGGAGCAGCTCCACATGCCCCTCACAGACCTCAGAGACAATCCCTCCTGCAGCTTCTCCCCCCCTCACTGGTTCTTCACACTGTGATTCAGAGTTGTCACTAAACACAGCCCCTCATGCTAATGAGGATGCCAGTGTCTTCGTGACAGAGCAGTACAATGACCACTTGGATAAAGTGAGAGGCCACCGGGCAAACTCCTTTACCTCCACTGTGGCAGATCTCCTGGATGACCCCAATAATAGCAACACAAGTGACAGTGAGTGGAATTACCTACACCACCATCATGATGCCTCCTGCCACCATGATTTTAGTCCTGAGCGCCCCAAGGCAGACAGCTTGGGCTGTCCAAGCTTCACAAGCATGGCCACATATGACAGCTTTCTGGAAAAGTCTCCATCAGACAAAGCTGACACTAGCTCTCACTTTTCAGTGGATACAGAAGGATACTACACCTCCATGCACTTTGACTGTGGTCTCAAAGGTAGTAAGAATTATGTCTGCCACTATGCAGCCCTGAGCCCAGAGAATGGCCAGGGCATTGGAGCTCCTCCTACTCTTCCAGACTGTGCCTGGCAGGACTACTTAGATCACAGGAGGCAGGGGAGACCAAGCATCTCTTTCAGGAAACCAAAGGCAAAGCCGACCCCACCTAAAAGGAGCTCATCATTGAGGAAATTTGATGGAAATGCAGACATTTCTGAAAAGAAAGAACCAAAGATTAGCAGTGGCCAGCTCCTGCCTCACAGTTCCAGGGAAATGAAGTTGCCTCTTGATTTCTCCAACACGCCTTCTCAAATGGAAAATACCAATATTTCCACCAAGCAAGAACCTTCCTGGATTAACCAGGATGAACATGGTAGTAAAGAATCTCAGTTAGACACTTCAGATATTCCACCATTCAAAGATGAAGGTGCTGAATCAACTCACTATACAGACCTCTGGCTTCTAAATGACTTGAAAACAAATGATCCCTACAGATCTTTATCTAATTCAAGCACTGCTACGGGTACCACAGTTATTGAATGCATCAAATCTCCAGAGAGCTCTGAATCCCAAACATCCCAGTCAGAATCAAGAGCCACGACTCCATCCCTTCCTTCTGTTGACAATGAGTTTAAACTGGCTTCACCAGAAAAGTTAGCTGGCTTGGCATCTCCATCAAGTGGCTACTCAAGCCAGTCTGAAACACCAACATCCTCTTTCCCTACAGCTTTCTTTTCTGGTCCATTGTCTCCTGGAGGTAGCAAAAGAAAACCGAAAGTCCCAGAAAGGAAATCCTCACTACAGCAACCTTCTTTAAAAGATGGAGCTCTATCACTAAGTAAAGACCTTGAACTTCCAATTATACCTCCTACCCATCTTGACCTAAGTGCTCTTCATGTCTTGAATAAACCATTTCACCACCGTAACCCATTGCATGTTTTTAGTCATAATAAGCAGAATACAGTAGGGGAAACACTGAGGTCAAATCCTCCACCATCCCTTGCAATTACACCAACAGTCCTGAGATCTGTTAACCTTAGGTCCATCAGCAAGTCTGAAGAAATTAAGCAAAAAGAAGGCAATAATATGGAACACCCCTACTTAGAGCAAAGCACTCTCACAATGGCTGCTCTATCTCCAGGTAAGATTAGGCCACATACAGCTAAGAAATCAATATCACGCCAGTACTCCACTGAAGACACCATATTGTCCTTTTTTGACTCCTCTTCAGTTGAGATGGGACCAGATAAACTACAGTTAGGAAAAAAACATGCTTTTGATGTAAAGAATCATTGTGATCCAGAAACAGTAACCTCAGCTGGTAGCAATCTTCTAGATTCAAGTGCCATAAAAGACCAAATACATATGGAGAGTGAGCCTATTCCAGAAAACACACCAAGTAAAAATTGTGACTTTCCCAAAGAAGGATTTCAAAGGGTCTCTGCTGCCCGCTCAAATGATTTGGATGGTAAACTACTACAATATGGAGCTGGTCCAGATGGAATCCTTGCACAGGTCCAAAAGGCATCCTCTGTAGAGCAGGAGGAAGTTGTACATCCTGAGTCCATGGATGTGCTCACATCTCAATCAAATTCACCAACTAGAGCCACAGACATAAGCAATCAACTTAAGCATCAACTTGGGATGAGCCGCTATCATGACAAAGTGCCTGGGGATATCAGCTATGAAGCAGAGCTATCAACTGTAAATTCATGCCCTGAAAAATGTTCAGAGCAGGAAAATATTGCTTCAGGTATTTCAGCCAAAAGTGCCTCTGATAACAGCGGAGCAGAGGAGACCCAAGGAAGTATGGATGAGGTTTCATTGAAAGGTCAGTTTGTCCCTATGAAAAGGAGTCTCATGGTACTTCCTGAATTTTTTCTTTCTTACATTCCCCATAATGTGGTACAGCCCTGTGTGTTGGGATCCCTCCATTATTTCTTTTCCCTTATTTTTAAATATATTTCTTTATTGATTTCAGAGAGGAAGGGAGGAGAGAGAGATAGAAACATCAATGATGAGAAAGAATCATTGATCGGCTGCCTCCTGCACGCCCCCCACTGGGGATCGAGCCCACAACCCGGGCATGTGCCCTTGACTGGAATCGAACTCGGGATCCCTCAGTCCACAGGTTGACGCTCTATCCACTGAGCCAAGCCGGCTAGGGATTTCTTTTCCCTTATTAAGACAATTGAGATAAAACCTTTTACTATTGATGGATTAAGGAATGACAGATATAGCTCTCATTTTAAAAATGTCAGTAAGGTTATTTTTTCCTTGAGTTAGCGAAGCACAGCAGTATGCGGTAACTTTCTCCTAAAGATGCTTTTGTTCTTAATTTAAGAATCGTCACCAAGTGATGACTCTATGATTTCACCACTTAATGAAGACTCTCAGACTGAAGTGGAAGGTGTGTTTGTATCTCCAAACAAACCTCGAACAACTGAGGATTTATTTGCAGTCATTCACAGGTGAGACAACAATATGAAAGGTTTTGCTTCTTATGGTACTTCACATCAAATGCAAATAATGGGAAAGCCTTGTGTAGTTGTAGTATATTTAACAACAACAAAAAACACCCACTAAATCCAGCAAAGAAATATTTTTCCAAATCAAATTGATAGACTTGTATTTAAGTTGGGAAATATGAGTCTTTATATATCGTTAGATTGACTTCAATTGAGAGACTTTCATAAGAAATGCTGAGGAAAGGTGTTTTTGTTTGTTTGTTTGTTTTCCCTAGGAAAGATATTCTGGAACAAGTTTTTATTTGAAAACTATTTGTGGCTAAGTAACTTAGAGTGAAATCTCAAACTCTAGTGCAATCTCTGGTTTTAAATAATATCTTTTCTAAAAAATATGCTCAAAGCTGTAATCCTATATAAACAGAGATAAATTGTAAGTTAATTCACTAAACAGAGCCCCAAATTTGAGACAACAGTGTATTAAAACCTACTCATATCATAGCTCAGAACAACTAACCACTGCTCCCCTTTTCCCTCTCTTCCTAAAACTTAAATTTCTTTAATAACACTGGCCTTCTCTAAAATGAATGCTCCATATCCCCTGAACAGGGGATGTACTCTAGGCTGCTATTTAGGACAGTGTTGTGTCCATGCTGCCCTTTCACATTCTCTCATCCTTCCCCTGCATCCTTGTGGTCAGTGCCCGTATTGGCAAGAATACTTACAACCTGTGACTGAAGAACAGAACAGGAACTAACCTTTGGAAACTGAACCAATATCAGACTGAGCTACCCAATCATAGTGTGCCTACTCCTTTCATAACTGACTACTTTCTCCCACTAGGCCTCAGTGACTTATATGGGATTCCCAAGGGAAAAATCTTGGGGACTATCTTTTCTACTTCATGAAGTAATACTCTCTGAAGCAAGTTGTTGCAAGAAGCTTACCATTGTATCACCCAGAATTCTACTTTTTTAAGGGAACTTGGGTTTTCTCTTGGTGTGATTCTCTTATAAAGAAGGAGCCAACTCTTTAACAACTTTTTGAAAGGAGTCAATCAGAAATGCCTTCTGTGTATACCCTAGCAGGCACACTTCTACATTCAGAGTGTGAAGAGTCATTAGTTTATTTTTCTTTGGCCCTGTGTGTAGTCTAAGCTCCAATTATATTCCTCTCACCCCACTTTATCTTCAACCTTAGGACAAGTTACTAAGATGCTATGTAAGTTAAAGAGACAAACTCTTACCCCAAAGAACCAAATGCTAGTGTCTGGAATAGTGGACACAAAGTAAGTAGTGGAGTAAAAAAGACCTGGAATTGAATCCCAGTGCTGCCACTTCTTAACCAGTCTTGAGTCAGTTAAAACCTCTGTACTTATCTATTCCTTTACTGGAAATGGAGAGACTTAGAGTTCACATTCTCAGTTTTGATGATAAAATAACATTTTAGTATCTAGAATATAATAGATGCTAAAATAAATGTTAGCTTGAAACTCCTACCCTGGACACTGGCATACACAAGATAACAACCACAAAGGTTTCAGTGAACCCAAATAAGGCTGGTCTCTAATTGCAAAACTGACATTTTCTCTACCCTATGGATTTCTAGAATACTTATCAATGAGCTCAGTCATGCTGAAGATTCACAGAATGTACACTGGTTTACTTATCAAGATAAATATGATGGGTACCTAGGTTTGGTAGACTTACTAAGTTTTTTAAATCTAGGTTAGCATTTGTTTAGTATGTATGTATGTATGTGCAACACAGTGACAAGAACAATTTTGTGTTGTTTTTTTGAAGGGAAAGTATTTTTTTAATATTTCCTTGTTCTTCTTGCGAATGCAATGCAATTCAAACTTGAAAGAAATATTTAACACAGAAATAGAAATCCAGTCATTCTAAAATAACTGCCATTAAATTTGGAGTCTATTCCTTCATATTTTTCCCATGTATAATAAACACATATTATAATATAACTTGTGTATTTTGTATTTTTTCTTTCTTTTAAAATATATTTTATTGTTTTCAGAGAGGAAGGGAGAGGGAGAGAGAGAGAGAAACATCAATGATGAAAGAGAATCATTGATTATCTGTCTCCTGCACACCCCTTACTTGGGATCAAGCATTTGCCCTGACCGGGAATTGAATCTTGACCTCCTGGTTCATAGGTTGACCCTCAACCACAGAGCCACAATGGCCAGGCTCTTTTTATTTTTTTCAATTACAGTTAACATTCAATATTATATTAGTTTCAGGAGTGCAGCATAGTGGTTAGACATTTACATAACTTATGAAGTGATCCTTTGATAAATCTAGTACCCACCTAGCACCATACAGAGTTATTACAGTATTATTGACTATATTACCTATGTTGTAATTTACATTCCCATGACTATTTTCTAACTGTGAGTCTGTGCTTCTTAATCCTTTCACATTTTCACTCAGCTCCCCAGTCTCCCTTATATCTGGAAATGATCAGGTTGTTTTCTGTATATGAGTCTGTTTCTGTTTTGTTTGTTCATTTATTTTGTTCTTTAGATTCCACATATAAGTGAAATCGTATGGCATTTGTCTTTCTGCGTCTGACTAATATCACTTAGCATAATATCCTATAGTTCCATCCATGTTGTCGCAAATGGTAATGTGTCATTCTTTTTTATGGTCAAATAATTTTCTATTGCATATATGTACTACAGCTTTTTTATACACTTGTCTATTGATGGGCATTTAGGTTACTTCCATATCTTGGCTATTGTAAATAACATTGCAATGAACATAGCGATGTGTATATCTTTTCAAAATCGTGCTTTGGATTTCTTCAGATAAATACTCAGAAGTGGAATTGCTGGGTCATAAGGTAGTTCTATTTTTAATTCTCTGAGGAATGCCCACACTGTTTTCCATAGTGGCTGCACCAATTCCAAAATTCCAATTTGCAGTGCATGAGGGTTCCCTTTTTTCCACATCCTTACCAACACTTGTTTACTGATTTATTGATGGTGGTCATTCTGACAGGTGTGAGGTGTTATCTCATTGTGGTTTTAATTTGCATTTCTCTGATGATTAGTGACATTGAGTATCTTTTCATAAGTCTATTGGCCATCGTTATGTCCTCCTTGGATAAATGTATATTCAAGCCCTCTACCCATTTTTTAAATTGGATTGTTTATTGTTTTGGTATTAAGTTGTATGAGTTCTTTGTAAATTTTGCATATTAACCCCTTATCAGATGTATCATTGGTGAATATCTTCTCCCATTCCGTAGGTTGTCTGTTTTGTTGATGGTTTCCTTTCAAGAGCAAATCAGAGAGTTTGCTGTTTATGTTTTCTTCTAGGAATTTCATGGTTTGAGGTCGCATATTTAAGTCTTTAATCCATTTTGAGTTTATTTTTGTATATGGTGTGAAGGTAGTCTAGTTTCATTTTTTTGTATCTATCTGTCCAGTTTTCCCAACACCATTTATTGAAAAAACTGTCTTTACCCCATTGTATATTCTTGTCTCCTCTGCCATAGATTAATTGAGCATTTAGGTATGGGTTTGTTTCTGGGCTCTCTATTATGTTCCATTGATCTCTGTTTCTGTTTATGCCAGTACCATGCTGTTTTGATTACTATAGAGTTGTAGAATAGCTTGCTATCAGATAGTGTGATACCTCTAGCTTAGTTTTTCTTTTTCAAGATTGCTGTTTCTATTTGGGGGTCTTTTGTGATTCCATATAAAATTTTGTATTATTTGTTCTAGTTCTGTGAAAAATGCCACTGGTATTTTGATAGGGATTGCATTGGACCTACAGATTGCTTTGGGTAGTAGGGACAACTTTTGTTGTTATTAATCCTCACCTGAGGATATTTTTCCCATTGATTTTTTTTTTCAGAGAGTGTGGAGGAAGGGAAGGGAGAGAGAGAGAGAGAGAGAGAGAGAGAGAGAGAGAGAGAGAGAGAGACATAAATTGGTTGCCTCCCACATGCACCTTGACCTGGGCTGGGGATCAAACCTGCAACCCATGTACTTGCCCTTAACTGGGAATTGAACTGGCAACCCTTCTGTGCATGGGGCCAATTCTCTAACGACTTAGAAACACTGGCCAGGACATTTCAAAAATATTTTTTATTGATTTCAGAGAGGATGGGAGAGGGAGAGAGAGAAAGAAACATCAATTATAAGAGAAAATCATTTATTGGCTGCCTCCTGCACTCCCCACGCTGGGGATTGAGACTGCAACTTGGGCATGTGTCTGACTGGGAATGGAACCATGACATCCTGGTTGATAGGTTGACACTCAACCACTGAACCAGGCTGGCTGGGTGAGTACATTTTAAAGAAGTTAATCCTTCCTGTCCATTAGCACAATATTTGCACCCATTTATTTGTATCTTCTTAAGAATGGTTTTGTTTTCTTGATAACTTACAGTGTACAAAGCTTTAAGAGATCCAGATGTGGTCTAGGTTTTCAGCTCCTTATAGAAAGTTGGTTCACTGATTAATACACTGTTGATGTTCCTAAGCAGCTATGGATAACGTTATTTGCAGCCCCAGAATGGATTAACTTACTTAAAAAGTCATGTAAGAATTTTTTAATTTAAAAAGCAGATCGAATAGTATAATGCACACAAGACCTTCCCTCCCCCCTCCACACACACACAGACACACATTTCCATCACCCAAGCCTGTAAACCAGCAACCTATAGCTAAACCTGTCTCATCCACAGTTCCATCTACTTTGCTCTTCTGGTATTCATTGGAATATCAAATATCAAAGCATTTTGTCTGTATTGGAGAGAGAGATTTAATAAAAGAAAGCTACACTTCTTCACTGTCTACACTCTAACCAAGAGTCAGACAGCAGTATTTTCTTATACTAAAATATCCCAATAAGTCCTCCTCTGGAACCTCTAGCCTCCACATTAGTCATTATTTGAAATAGTCATTTCCAAAATCTAATTTGTGTCCAATGGTTATCAGATAATTTCCCTCCAACTGTAAGTGCTACAAGGGTAAGGACTGTATCCTACTCCTCATCTCCACAGCCCTAATACATAGTAACCAAATCAGATAGGGTGCACCAAAATTCTCTTTAAGGAGATGTGTAAACGTGACTTAACACTTTCAGTTTCATAAAAATGTAACTGAACTGAGATTCTTCCTTTTCTTAAAAGGTCTAAAAGGAAAGTACTTGGAAGAAAAGATTCTGGGGACATGTCTGTTCGAAGCAAATCAAGAGCTTCCCTTGGCAGCAGTAGCAGTAGCAGCACTGGTTCCGTCACTTCACCCAACAGCAATGTGACCACCGCCAACAGCCAGAGGTCTCCTGGCCTTATCTACCGAAATGCTAAAAAGTCCAACACATCCAATGAAGAGTTTAAGCTGTTACTCCTCAAGAAAGGCAGTCGTTCGGATTCCAGTTATCGCATGTCTGCTACTGAGATTCTGAAGAGTCCCATCCTGCCTAAACCTCCTGGGGAGCTCACAGCCGAGTCTCCCCAAAGCACCCATGAGGCCCATCAGGGGACACTTGGGGCCGAGGCATTGTCCCCACTCTCTCCATGCTCCCCACGAGTTAATTCAGAAGGATTTTCCTCGAAGACCTTTGCCACCTCAGCATCAGCAAGGGTTGGACGTTCTCGGGCTCCTCCTGTGGCCAGCAGCAGCCGCTACAGTGTCCGCTGCAGGCTGTACAATGCGCCCATGCAGGCCATCTCTGAGGGGGAGACAGAAAATTCCGATGGGAGCCCGCATGATGACCGATCCTCTCAGAGCTCAACATAGGTAGCCCGTGCCAGACTGGCTATCAAAGGCCAAAACCCTTAGTCTATGAGTATGGGGGAATAGAACAGAAAGCTAGGGAGAAGTCAGCATGTCACAGGGTACCATCACTTACTACCAATGAATTCCTAAATATTTGCTGGGGAAACAGAAGGTGGTTTGGTCTTTCTTGATTATTTTCCATGTTTTAAGTAGCTGCACTGTCTTTCATATTTTTCTTTAGCTTAGTTTGATTTACTCAATGCCATTCTTTTTGATAACATAGAATTTTAAAATGTCTGCTTTTCATGAAACCTAGAAAACAATTTTCCCAGAGCTGCCTATTCAGAAAAGAAAACCCTCACTGTCATAATTCTTAAAAAGATGAAATTACTCTGGAGGTTTGGTATTTTTTTACATTAAAATGAACTAAAGCAAAATTTAGAAGAAAGAACTACACACATGTAAATACCATATTTTTGATAAAAATGTGTAAATAGATTTATCAATGACAAGTGGACATGTGGCCAATTATCTACTGCACACCAACTGTTTATAGAACATAACAGATAAAGTGTAATAATTGTATTCTGTGAATACCATTTTCATATTAATTACCATATTTAAATGTCCACCAATATGATTTCTGCGTGATAAACCTCATATATGAATTTTAAACTAGTGAAATAAAGGAAATCTTGAGGTCATATACTGAAATGTGATTAATTTAAAATAAGGAATTCAGACCTATTTTTGTGACAAATTGCAGCACCAAACAAGCTAATAGTAATAATCATGTGGCTATGATTAGCCATATGGTAATTTGGACAGAATGAAAAGCATGCTTTTGATTTTTTAATCAATGAGAGAAATCATCATTCTCAATACAAAGCCCTGAACAACAGCATTTGACAGTGTCCTTTAAACTTTAATTTTTCAATGAATTGCTTTAAAGAGAATGAGCAGGGAAAACTAGTTAATTTTAGATTATGTTTTATATTAGGCTCCCAGAGACATAAAAAGTCATAATCGAATGACTATAATTTTAAAACTCCTTAAACAGTCTAGAAATTAGTTCCAGGTTCTTTAACTAACAAAAATAAAACAAGCATGCTACAGAGTTGTTGATTTATCAGTAAATACCTGCAATGAGTTTTCAGTGAAGCTTCTCTCTGTGCTGATGAGATTTGTGCTACCTAAAAATTAACAGAAATGACACTGTGAACAATGTAGTTGGGAAATAGGTATGTGTATATGCATTATTTATATTCACTGTTAAGCTGGGAATGGGGGACAGCTCTGGTTCACAATGCTACATACACCTGAGTTTTTGTCTGATTTTACTATATCTGCTTGATGGCAAAAGGGGAGGGGTGGTGGGTGGGAAAGGAAATGTCAGAGTAAATGCTCTGATAAAAAATGAAGGCAGGGAAACAAGCTGAATTACTTGAAATTACTTGAATTTTCTTGTCTTAAAATGGAAAAAAAATGTAGTTACAAGTTGAAATCTGCAAATAGTTTTTACACCTCTGATTTTAACATGAACTGATGTTAATGTTTGAAATGTCAGAAATATAAGTAGTTATATATTTAGAATATGGTTTGAATGGGAAAAGGTAGCAAGTGGAGAGAACTAAGGAGGGATATGGCCTATAAAAGAATAGAATGCAATTAGAATGATAGAACATACCAGAGTTACCAAGAAATTGATATGCGTCTGGCTTTAAGCTTATGCAAGTGGTATTTGGGAAAGTAGGATGTGTGAAAAAAGGGGGTGTGGTTTTGATTTCATTCATGCAATATGAAGGGGGAAACCTGGTCTAAGAAGATGCTGTATTTCAAAAGAAACACTTTCTAAGATGTTACAGATTGAGAATTAGAGAATCTGATTGCTGTTGGGTGTTTTTTGTTTGTTTGTCTGGAAAAAAAGAACAAGTCTGGCTTCTACTATTTGTTTTCACTATCAAATTGTGTTACTTAATTTCTTGTCATCCTTGTATGTAAAATAGGTGCTGGGGGTGGCGGGGTAGAGGAGGGAGAATGTGTATGTGTGTGTGCATGTGCACGTGCGTGCACACGCACGCTCTTGGGCTGGGATAGATAAGCTACCTGGTAAAGGGTACATTTGAACATTTATGAAATGTTATACTTTTTATTAAAAGAAATATGTTTGGGGTTTGAAAAAAATGTACCATCATTTCTCATTGGAACCCATGACTTAAGAAAACCAACATGGTTTGACACCACATGGGAACATGAATATCTTTTTCTCATGCTTTGAAAAGTACACTTGGCAAAATTTTAAAAAATAAAGTTTTTAGACAAATGTGGTAAGAAACAGTCATTTCCAGTCACAATAGGTTATCTTTTGTAATTTTCATAAAAGCAGTTCGTTTGCAGTATGGCTTTGTGTAGTTAGGGGGTTTTTAAGTGTTAAGAAATGTATGTGGGCTTTAAAAGTGATTCTAAATCTTGAATAGAAACATGAATTGGCTTTAATAAATATGTCACCTTTTAATTATTGACATTAATTTAAGTAATGGTACCATGTATAGCTTAAAATACATATTGACTTGAATTGTGAGGCAATAAGATACCTTCTATATGTAATGATCATAGAACTAACCCTTATAATATAGTTTTACTTATTTTGTTTACTCTAAAAATCTATAGCAGAGTTTCTCTATTTTATATTTCATAGATTTAAAAAACCCCAAATAAAGATAGATTTTAAATTCACTGTGGAAAATACTATTGAGCAACAAACTGAGTAAAAAAAAAAAGCAAGGAATTCCTTAGTAATCTGGAATATTCTACATGGCTTTGTTACATAGTATATAAAACCAAGATTTAGAGGCTGTCTTCAACATCACTGCCATCTTGAAGCAGGGTACACACATTAGGTATTACAAAAAAAACATCAATCCAAGTTTTCTTCTGTTGTTTGCACTGATGCTAATTTTTTGTGCTTTTAGGTTTATACAACATGTCTATGTTGTGTGGGGGAATTTTTTTCCTTACTCTTTGATTTTTTTTTATGTTTTGGCTAAGTAGAGGACATGGACTAGTTATAGCAAACAAAACACACTGTTTGCTCTTGCCAAAGGTCAGTGAGTGAGTACATTTGCTGCAGTGGTGGCTGACTTAGAAAACTAGATCCTGACAAAAAAGATTTAAAACTATGATGTGTCACTATTTTGGTACTCGAACCAATTCATGCTGGCCAAAAAGACAATGGTTTATGGACTTGCATCCATTTTGTATTTTTGTAATATTTGTAAATATGAACTTTTTAAATTGTTGCAAAAAATGGTTTCTTTTGTAAGATGTTTTCAACGTTTACATTCAATTCAAGCCTTTGTATATTTTAGAGCTGTGCAACACTTTAAGTCTTGTATTTATTTTTAGTAAAAATGGTGACAGTTTCATTGTGAACCCCTTTAAAAAATGTACCAGGAAAGTTTGATTACCTAGAAAGTGTGTATTGAAACTGCAAATAAACGTGACTGCAATTACATTGGTTTCTCTCTTCATTGTTATATAACTGCATTCTTGGGGTTTCACAAACACAAGCATTTTATACGGAACTGGACATAAAGGAGGGGAGACTACTATGGCAAAACTATGAGCATAATAATAATAATAATAATAATAATAATAATAGTGTTTCTACAATGGGCTCAAATCTTGCTTTGTATTTGAGAAGAGAAAAAACACATTTACAATGTTGGATATACTTTTCCGTAGCCCCTCTCTGGGCTAGGAAAAGATTTCTGGCTTTACTTTGAAATATTCACCTTTACTTCTGATAAGTACTCAGACTGTTCCACACTGTTCCTTCTTCCCAAGATGGGCAGCCTCGATATATATAAGACAATATGCGACTAAATAATGTCATGCAATCTTTATAACATAGCAAATTCATGTGCCAGATAGTGTTCTAAGTGCTTTGCTTACTCCAACTCATGTACTCCCCACATTGTGCCCATTTTGCAGATAGGGAAACTAAAGCACAGAGCGTTACTTGACTTGCCCAAAGTCATAGAGTAACTAATGTTGGGGCTGAGATTCCAACCCAGAAAATTTGGCTCCAGGGTCAGTACTTGTACCAAACCACAATTACTAAGGTTGATCGCTATGGCCCCGCCCCTCTACCTCTCATATTCCAATACTGATGAGCACGCTTAGAATCCAGTCAATGTGAACCTTAAAGGGAGGGGTAGGAGAGGAATTACGTTTCAAAGAAAGCTTCAAAGAACCAATCAGTGACAGTGGGAGGGCACAAGCCTAAGTACCACAATCCCCGAGAGCTGCCTCCACAATCCCCGAGAGCTGCCTCCATAAACCCCGAGAGCTGCCTCCACAATCCCCGAGAGCTGCCTCCTCAAACCATCCCGTGCGCATGCGCGAACAGCTCCTGCCCAGTTCCAGAAGCCCCGCCCAGCATTGGAGGTTCGCGCCTGTGGTTTAGTGCAGGATTCCAACCCTTTTCCTGGGCGGTCACCCTAGCAACGTCCTGCTGTCCAATGTCCGCGCTTGCCTCGACGGTTGCTGGACATCACGTGGTCCTGCTCTGCTTTCGCATGACTTCGAGTGGCTCCAAAGAGTCTTCGCCATTGCATCTCGGAGGGACGAGCGCGCCACAGCTAGTCTGCTCCTGCGTCTTCTGGAGGCTGGTGTCACCAGATTTGTCACCAGGAAAGGTTTATCCAGCGATATTTCCCCTCTCCTTGAACTTTCTTGTCTTGGGTGTGGGTGAGAAAGCAGTTGAGTGATTTTAATGCCTTAGGAACTCCGGGGAGGGGTCAGGTGGGAAATGAGAGGATTTGCGTGAGGGAAGAGGAAGAATTTGCTTTTCTGGAAGAACAAGTCTACACTTGAATTTCAGCAGCGCTGAGGTGGAGTGTGTGTGGGTAGTTCGGGCTGGTTCCCACTGGTTCCCATTGCCGCCCCGGGATGCTGGGGCATGTGAGCTTTTGTGATTTGGCCACTTTTTGAGTAGTTGGTGCTGACCTTCAAGGACGAGTTTATCTTTTTCATTCTCTTCCTTGGCATATCAAGACATTGTTTTTGAGGCTTTGATGGTAGCTGTGTTTGATCAAAGATGTGCAGCGTCGCTCTTTTTTTTTTATTGCTTAAAGTATTACAAAAAGTATTACATATGTCTCCTTTTTTTCCCCGCCCTTGACAATCCCCTGGCCTCCCCTACCCCCAGTGTCGTCGCTCTTTTATTGTAAATACGTAAATGAGGAAAAAGAAAGATGTAGGTTGTGCAAGGTCTTTTGAGAACTTTGTTTGTTGGGGATCGTTTCCCTCCTTCCCTACCTGGCTCTCCTGGAATTCAGACTAGAGTTTTAAACTGGTTTAACATTTATAATTAGTGATTGTTCAGTGTATTGACACAGTTTGTGTGTGTGTGTGTGTGTGTGTGTGTGTGTGTGTGTTAAATCCTCGCTCGAGGATACTTTTTACGAAAGAGAGAAACATTGTTGCGCAAGAGAAACACTGTTGCGAGAAAGAAACATTGTTGTGAGAAAGAGAAACATTGTTGCGAGAAAGAGAAACATTGTTGCGCGGGAGAGAAACATTGTTGCAAGAGAGACACATCCACTGGTTGCCTCCTGCCCTCACCCCCACCCCTGGTGGGGTGGTACATGCCCTTGACTGGGAATCAAAACCTGGACTCTCTGTTGCGCAGGTCAACGCTTTAACCACTGAGCAACGCCTGCCAGGGCGACATCGGTGTTTTTTTTTAAACGTTTTGGATTGGCCTGGCTATTGTAATCTGCCCTGTTTTGCTGTGTATTCCTTGCAGTTTGTTTTCCAGTGAAAGGCCACTTTCATCCCTCACCACTGTGAAAAGTTGATGGCAAGTGAATGCCTTGTACCTTGGGAGCAGAATCTTCAAATGACTTTTGAAAAATGCCTTTGAAATGTCTTTAATGTCTAAAAAAGTCATAAAAACTAGGTAGCTTTTTGGTCTTATGTTGTCAAGAACTTAGATTTTTTCTATTGTAAAATATGGATGAGCTTCATTTTTAAGTTAACTCATTTTGCAGGAGTTTGAATTTAATGGATTATATTAACTAATTTTGCAAAATCTAATTATGGCTGAGCTCATTGCTGTGTAATCTTCCTTTGTTCAAAACATCACAGTTTAATTGTACATAGCTTGTTATTACTTGTATCAGGAAAAATACACGTAGTATAAAATAATAAAATTTGGTTGAAGTTACAGCTCAAATTAGATATATTTTATAACTGCATATTTCCCACAGTATTAGCCTACATTTATCTAACTTGAGACTTAATTCTCCCTTCATTCTGACTGTCATTAATGGTCTGGCTCTGGATGGATAAATAGAATTAGCACTCTCATGTATGTCCCCCCTTCTAGTGCCATGATGCCAGCCAGGGTTCAAATCCTTACTACAAGATATGATATGATTGCATTGCACTCCATGTTTGTTTCCTATTTGCAGTTAAATGACCCAGAACCATAACCAAGCCTACACAATTCTGAAAGATCTTTAGCTGATAATTTTATCTACATTTATTTAGGTTTAATATGAACTTTAACTATGGAAGCAATCATAATCTTAGAGCTGAAGTAACCTTAGGGATAATCTCAGCCAGTTTTCGCCAGTCAGATGAGAAGGCGGTATCTCAGGTGGTCTGCCCAGCCCACACCCTGGTGGAGACCCAAGGTGGAGCAGATTCCTGACTCACATTTGAAGGCCTGCTGGAGTTCCTTTACAAAAGCAGTTAGGAATCTTAGGAATCATGTTGCCTTGTTTCCAGCATTTAATCTGTAACCTTTAAATTGTGAAGCATTCAGTTCACAATTTGGAATTGTGTTTGATCTTGATTCTTATTCCTATGCGTGGTCAAGCTTTAAAGGTTTATTCTTAATCAAGAACAGGAAAATTCTAAAATTCAACCAGGACTCCAATTTGAGTTGGCTTGTGAAAACATATCCATACTAAGTTTATTAACGTAGTATGTAAAGTAACATTTTTATGCATTGCTTTTCAGGAATAGAAGGCTTTTCAGTCCTAGGTGACCAAGCAGTTTCACAAATAAACCCTCCAGCAAGTTGAAAAATAAGTAGGTCCAACTCAGAGAAGTGAAGTTGCTCCTATTGCACAACGATGTCTAGCTGCTCCAGTGAAGTTGATGTGGTTTGTATTTCAAATTGAAAAAAAATGTGTCCTTGTTCTTTTCATTGTGCTCTATTTCTTTTCTCAATTGAATTTAATTTCAAGCAGAGATTGTAAGTGTTTAGTTCTTGACAGTGATCTATAAAGCTGCTGTGAACATTCATGTACAAGTATTTTGTGAACAAATACTAACAATTCTTTTGGGTAAATGCTCAGGAATTGAATTGCTTGATTATATGGTTGATGTAATTATAACTTTACTAGAGGCCCAGTATACGAAAATTCGTGCACTGGGGGGGCCATCCCTCAGCCCGGCCTGCTCCCTCTCACAGTCTGGAAGCCCTCAGGGGATGTCCTACTGACGGGGAGGAGCAGGCCTAAGCCACAGTCTGGTCTCCCTCTGCAGAAGGTGACCTGCCTATCAGAGGAAGGCACTGCCCCCATCACTCCCTCACTGCTGCTGCCTCTGGCCTCCCTCTGTGGGAGGTGACCAGGCCGATCAGGGGAAGGCAACACCCCATCATGCCTCTGCTGCTGCCACTGCCAGCCGTGAGGCTGCCTGAGCCTTGGCCCTCACAGCCACTGCAGCTTGCCTGAGCCTCGGCCCTCACAGTGGCAGCCATCATCCATGGCTTGCCTGAGACTCAGGCCGGCCCTGGGCAGCGGCTTGTCTGAGCCTCGGGCTGGCCCTGGCAGCAGCAACCACCATCGGTGGCTTGCCTGAGCCTTGGGCCAGCAATGGGCATCGGCAGCTGCCATTGGCAGCTTGCCTAAGCCTTGGGCTGGCCTGCCATCTGCGGCTTATCTGAGCCTCAGGCTGGCTCTGGGCAGCTGCTTACCTGAGCCTTGGGCTGGCCTGCCATCGGCGGCTTACCTGAGCCTCAGGCTGGCCCTGGGCAGTGGTAGCTGCCATTGGGGGCTTGCCTGAGCCTCGGGCCAACCCTGGGCAGAGGCAGCCGATGCACCTCCTGGTCAATTCCCCGCCCAGGACGCAGCATCAAGTCCCCACCCACCCACGTGCACCTTGCAGCTCACGCAGTCCTGCTCACCTGCACACGTCCGCTGCACATGCAGCCTCCTGGTGATCACTTGTTGCAGCATGAGGGCGTCAGGGCATGAGGGCGTGACAACAATGTAGGCTTTTATTAGTATAGGTGAGAATCTGCCAAAAGGTTTTTTTTAGAATGTTTATGGTCTTGTACATTCTGTCACATTGTATGTTTCTTGATCCCTGAAGTTGAATACAAAAATATTTTTAAGGTATATATATAATTTGGCTCAAGAGAAAACACATTATTTGCATAAGGGTGTAAATATTACTGCCACCTAGGTGGTATAGGCAATTTTTTAACTTATATCAGTCCTAACACTTTTTATCTTTGGAAATAATGTTAACTACCTACAAAGAGTCCATTTTTTTTTGACATAATTATGTGAAAGCACTTGGGAAAGCATAAGGCACAATACAAGGGTAAGATGGTATATTTTTATAGGAACTAATCTATAGTAATTCCATATTATTTTGGTTATATCTTTTGAAACAGACATGCATAGCTTTAAAGTATGCTTATTTTAAATTATTCCTATAGTTCATTCTTAAAATAAAGAGTTATTAAGTGAAATTTAATGGTTATCTATTTATTTAAAACATTCCCAAAACATTTTAAGGTGCTCTAGAGATTAATTTATCAAGAAAAAGGTGAAAAAATTCAGAAGTACAGATTGGTAGTACTAACTAGTCATAGGGATGTAAAGTACAGCATAGGAAATATAATCAATATTACAATAACTATGTGTGATGTCAGATGGGTACTAGAAATATCAGGGTGAATACTTTGTAAAGTATATGATTGTCTAATCACTATACTGTACACCTGAAACTAATATAAAATAATATTAAATGTAAACTGTAATTGAAAAAAAATTAAATTAAAAAATGCTTCTGGAAAGAAAAAAAAAAGCCTTGGTAAAAAATTATGTAGAAGTACCTAGAATTGAAGGTTTTATGATTATTGCTTTACTAGCAATAATTAACTTATGTGCTATTAAATAAAACAAATTGTTTTTAATCAGGAAAATAAGGATTTAATTAAAAGTTTTTAAAAAAGAAATAGGTACTTAAGTGTTTACTATTTTGTCCACAGAGTGGCACTGTTGGATGGTTTAAAAATCAAAAGCCATGTAACATGGTTCTTTGTGGTTAGAAATATTTGCTGTTATAGCAGTTCTGGTGCCAAATTACTAGAAGACTAGTCTTTCTACCCTGAGGTACACAGAGGCTGAGCTTGATAGAAATAATCTTAAGTGTAGTTGGGTTAATGAGAAAATGATTTTGCAAGTACATCTTTTCTTGTACTCATAACATTTATTTACAATGGGCAAAGGTCCTTTAATACCACAGATAGGATTTTGGAGTTTCTTTAAAATGAAATTGAAGCCCTCAATTTTTCTTTCATTTCCATCTTTAATGTTTCCTTTTAATTTATTAATAAATCTTCCTTAGGTAAGAACTCGAATAACTACTTGTGATGATGATAATGGCATTCTTTATGCATATCAATCAAAGCCTGGATATGCCAATGTAAATGTAAGTAATAATTGCCACTTCCCAAATATAACACAACCATTTTAAAGACAAATATTTAAATTCTTCATATACTATAGACCACCTCCAAACCACACTCAAGAAGTTATTCTCTCCTAAATTTGTTTGCCCCCTTTCATTAGACAATGAGCATTTAACAATTTTACTTCCCTCTTTTTCTTATATAGTAGAAAATTGAGAGCAATACTGATTTTCAGTACAAAACTCTAAATGTAGGTCCTTCTGATGTAATAAATTATTTCCTTACTCCCTCTCTTAATTAGTAGTAATCATTTCTATTATATTAATGTGAGTTTTTCTTTTATTTCAATTCTGCTCTATGTTAAGACTTCCGAAATTCTAAAAAGTTAGTGAAAAGTAAAAACAATTTAATTAAAGTGTTTTTTTATCATTTATGTTCAGTTTGGCTCTTACAGAAGTAAATCATTAATACTTAACATTTAAAATCTTAGCAGCAAAATGTTCAGGCTGACACATCTAATGAAGAGCACCAAAAAACAATTGTGGATATCCTGAGTCATTGCCAGGTACAGAAGTTCTGTCTGTCAAATGTAGTTTTTTAAAGTATTAAGCTGAACTTCTCTTTATCTCATATAAAGTATATAATTAGTTGACATTTTACTGTATTAAATTGTGACTATCATCCCATTGTGATCATTTTTAACAATTCCTAGTTCAAATAGCATCTGTAGGTGAAAAATTTGAAATACCAATATGTAGATTTTATAGCTTTTTTTTTTTTCAAAAAAGCCCTTAACTAATCAAATGTATGTATGTCCCTTTCATGTAGATTGTTCAATATTTAATTTCTCTAACATGCTCTTTCTAAAGAAATTGGCTGATTTGGATGAAGTTTAGAATATGTCTAAATGCATTTCAAGAAATTTAAATTGAAAGAAAATGGCAGCCTACTTATTTTACAAGAGTATATCTTACATAGTTTTGAGGGGATTTTGTAAAAATTGGCATGTTGGTAGAGATTGATAGATACATGTAATTATCAAGGATTTTGTGAGCTGCATACCCTAGAGGTAATATACATTTATAAAAAATAAATGTTTTTTAACATACCAAGTGTCCTTAATAAAATGAGTTAACATACTTTGAAAAGTAAAGAATATTTATGTGAGTCTTTATTATTTTTATTACTGAGAACAGAAGTAAATGCTTAAAGGGGACATAGGTTCTGATTTTGAGTAGGGCTATCCCTGGCCTGCCTTACATAAGTATTCATGACAACCTAGGTGGACAGTGCTCTGCCAGGGTCTTCTGAGCAATTGTGCAGGATGTGGTGGGATGTAGCATCTAGGATAAGAAATGCTCAGGTCCCAAAGTCACAGGCCTGGAATGGGCCATAGGGATCCACTCTATTTTGCCTAGTGGGCCAGCTCTCTCCTTTCTTCAACTCCTTCCCTTCCCAGTCTAGACCACATGATGCAGCACTTCCAGCTTTTCTTTTTTATCCTTGCCCAGCATCCTCTTTAGTAAAACCCCCAGCCCTGTGCTGGCTGGGAATCATAGGGGAGAGCCTCTACTGGGACCTGTCCACTGCCTGGTAATCCTTCAGCAGCTCTCCAATCATCTCCTTCTCCCACCCCCCTACAAGCTCCAGACACCCCAATCTTTGCTTCTTGTTTAATGGAGAAAATGGGGGACATGGAGCAGAAATCCTCTCCAAGTTCTAATTCCTCTCCCCACAGCCAACAAACTTTCCTGGATCCATTCCTCTTCTGATGTCTTCCTCTGTAAGACTAAGACCTCTGCTGGTTTCCTCTGACCCTCTTTCCCTGTGTTCAGACGCTTTCCTTAGTGGGCCATCCCTCTCTCCTGTATTGCTTCAGCCTCCGTGTCTATCACTCAGCATATTCTCCCACAGTTTACAAAATGACTTCTTTTAGCCTCCCATCCTTCTTTTGCTGTCATCCTTCCTGTGTCCTTCCCTTAATAATCCAGCTCTTTGAATGTCAATTATGTTCACTATCTAAACATCTGACTTCCTGTTTTCTCTCTGGGTATTTTTTTAATTGTTTTATTACTTAAAGTATTACAAAGAGTATTACATATGTCTCCTTTTTTCCCCACCCTTGACAATCCCCTAGCCTCCCCTACCCCCCAGTGTCTTATGTCCATTGGTTATGCTTATATGCATGCATACAAGTCCTTCGGTTGATCTCTTACCCCCTTCCCTCCTGCCCCCCAACCCTCCCCAGCCTTCCCGCTGCAGTTTGACAATCTGTTTGAGGCAGCTCTGCCTCTGTATCTATTATTGTTCAAGAGTTTGTAATGGTCTCTATTATCCATGAATGTGTGAGATCATGTGGTATTTTTCCTTCATTGACTGGCTTATTTCACTTAGCATAATGCTTTCCAGTTCCATCCATGCTGTTGCAAATGGTAAGAGTTCCTTCTTTTTTACAGCAGCATAGTATTCCATCATGTAGATGTACCACAGTTTTCTAATCCATTCATCTACTGATGGGCACTTAGGCTGTTTCCAGATCTTAGCTATGGTGAATTGTGCTTCTCTGGGTATTTTTCAATACACTGTCCTTTCTGCCCTGTATGCGCCCCACCCCCATGCATCTCTACCAACCTGGGTTAGGTCTTGCTCTTCTGTGTACACTTAGCCTTCTGTTCTTACCTGTGCCATAATAGTCAAGTATTAAATATTAATATCAATATTAATATGGATAGATGATTGTCATTGGACCAATCATCAGGTAGTATTATTATGTTAGTATGAACATAATGCCATAGAACCTTATTTTTTTCTCAAGAGAACTCAGAGATATTTTTATCCTGATTCTATACATGAGGAAAGTGAAGTACAGAGAAGTTAAGTAACTTCACCAAGGTCACAGAGCTAATAAGTGTCAGAACTCTAGTATTTAGATTCAACCTTGTTCCCCTAGAGCCTGCACTGCTTACCTAGTGCTATAGGCCAATCAATGGGTCTCACACTTGATCGGACGTCAGAATGACCTGGAGGGCTTGTGAGAACAGACATTGCTGCCTCCACTCTGAGTTATTAGGTGTGGGTAAGGGCATTTTGCATTTCCAGTAAGAAAATATTGATGCTGCTGGCCCATGGTCCACACTTGGAGAACCCTTCTCCAGGCTGCTACTCAGTTTCTCTCTTGAAAGCATCTCTTTACTTTTCTCTCTCTCCAGTTAAAATAGGAGTTCCTTAGGACAGGAGATGTTTGTTTTTTCTTAATGACCATGTTTATAGCATCTAGCAAAGTAGTCATGACAGGTGGTAGGCCCTCAATAAAAGTTTATTGGAATGAGTGAATGAGGAAATGGCTCTGGCCTATTACTTAAGTGTATTTTTTGTCTGAATGAAATTTCTGTGTATGCAAAATTTCTCAGGTTCTGTTTGTCACATACTTGATTGGCATATAGGGATGTGTATTCACAGATTGTTAATTGTATGTTGTAATTGTTGATTGCATGATTTAAAAATGCTTTGAAGGCAAAAGTCACATCTGATATATTTGGCTCACTGTTCTTTCCAGACTGGAATACTCACTGCCTACTAGTTCATGTCATCATATGGAAAGAGGTTCTTTGACTTTTCAGCAGATTTGAAAATTTCTTTTCTAAAATAGCACCTTCTTTGATATAAAATGAGTCCATCATAAATGTGATGGGTTATAGGAATTGTGCTACATGTACTTCATAATTGATGCTTCCGAAAAATGCCTATATGACATGGAGTAGTTGTGTAGGAGGTTGGCACTCCTTATGTCAGCCATCTGTGATCTCTGTCAGCAACAACTAGGCGTCAATTGGAAAGGAAGACATTTCTGATGGCTTGTGAACTTTCTTTTATCCTAGCAGTCAAAATTTGGCTTAATAGTATTTTCTTATATGTTAACTTTTCTTTTAACATAGAACCTACTAATAAATTGTATTATTATAGGTCATCCAAGATGCTATTCAAAACCTGGATAAGAAGTTTAATATCATTCATAAAAAGGTTTCAAAAATTTACCGTTTTCGTACAAAATTAATCTGGCAAAATAGGGTAAGTGTCATAAAAATATTTTCACAACTATAATAAACCTCTGGTTGCTGAAATTGCCTGTCAGTTAGAAGTGAGAGAACTAATAAGTCTGTGAGATTGCAAGGCTGATCATACTTGTAGCAACAGATGGGAGGAGACTGGACTTCTAGGAAGAATGCTGAAGTTTAGGTTTGAGAAATGTATGAAAATGGGTATTTTTATGTTTGTAACCAGAATGTACAAACTGCAATTAAAAGGTAGTATTAAAGAGGAATAAAAATCATATCATCAAATAGAACATTACTTTTTAATAATAGAATGCAATGTTGCGTGGATAATAAATATTAATGTCTTTACTACTTTATTTACTTTTTGCTCACTCACAATTGGTTTATCATGCTGGGTTTCTGTCATTTCAGAAGCCACTTGGATATGCATACAAACATTATACTTACCTGCTTTCTCGAAAGGTCAAATTGCAGAAAAAGAAGAAGGATGTGTCTCCTCCTGCTTCATTGTCTTATACAGGAAGTTATAGCCCAACTACACCAGTAAGAAGACCATCATATGATTCCCAGAGCAACATTGCAGGAACATATGGCTCATCACAGGATTCCGTGATGCGTGATTACAACATTGAAGAGACGCGCCTTAGCCAGAGTCCAAAATTCCCTCCTGTCTACACACAGGAAGATCCACCATATTACGCTTCCAATGAGCCAGTGCAGCGCTCCCCTTGCATGTCCTCCTTTGGCAATCAAGGGCCTCACAGCTCCACATCAGTACCTGGAGCTATGCTGGAGCAAGGCAAATCCAGTCTTGCATATAACCCTGAGATGATGGCTTACCCAGCTTTGCTGGAAAGGGATTGCCTGGGCCATGACACCTCATCTTCCTGCATCCCAGGCATCGCCCGTGAGTGTGAAAAGACATATTTATTACAAGTAGCACTATTTAGCCTATATTCCTCAACATACTTGGTGCAAGCTAGTGGAAGCTGTTCATTTCCTATTTGAGGGCTGGTTTGGGGTGATATTCATAATGATGACTAACATTTATTAAGTGTCTTTTATGTATCAGACACCGCTAATCAACTGACATGCCTCTTCACCAATACTCACAATAATCCCATTGTGAGTATTTTTAAAAAATATATTTTCATTGATTTCAGAGAGGAAGGGAGAGGGAGAGAGAGATAGAAACATCAATGATGAGAGAGAATCATTGATCGGCTGCCTCCTGCACACCCCCAAATGGGGATGGAGCCCGCAACCCGGGCATGTGCCCTTGGCCGGAATCGAATCTGGGACCCTTCAGTCCACAGTCCGACACTCTATCCACTGAGCTAAACCAACTAAGGCCATTGTGAGTATTTTTATATTTTGTTTTTCTTTACCTTTTTCCTAGGTAAATACTCAGAATGCTCTTGAAATGGCCAGAGCCAGGATGATAGGAAAGAAAAGATACACCTTTGGCTAATTTACACATAAGAAAGATCAAAATTGTATTGATGATCTTTGGTTAGAGAAACATTTCCTAGGGAATTACAAAACCCACTTCTGTTATCACACACAATAGAGATTTGAGTGCTCTAGTTGAGAAAATGAATATGTCTAGACACAGAGAAATTTCACCATGACTTAGTGAACATCACAGCTAAAACTTTTTGAGGTATGAGCACTGCAGTTGTTTCATGTCTTTGTTATTTTTCAACATATAAACCTCAATGAAAATAGCTATTTCTGTGTAGTTAAACTCAAAAGAAGTATTGAATATAGTGTTGAAGTTACTTCTGACCTAGCTAAGAATATAAAATCATCTTGTTTTCTTCAAAATTCAGATAAGTAAGCCTTGAAATGCAGGAATTTAAAGAGTAAAATGATGCTTAAAATATCTATAGTGAATATATAGGAAGGATTCAGTAAAGAACTAATTTGGTTCTCAAAGATGTGGGGTTTTTGAAATTCATTTATTAAAGTGAATACATTTTAAAAATTATGAAGTTTAATTTGGAGGATTTCCATTGTATTTAGCTGATAAAATAAACCTAATCTAGACAGATCAATAAGAAATAAATTCATTGAAATACTTAGAGAATAATAGGTTAGCTTAGATTAACCTATTTAACCCAAGTAACAGATCTTTTGCTATATTTGCCTGTGGCCAAAGAGACCTCAGATTGCTGTCTGTTTTATGAGTTTTGAAGCTTTACAGTAACTTCGGAAGCTGCTGCTGCTGTTCGTGGGCAGTCAGATGGGCCACTCATGGGTACCCATCTTCATATCATCTTTATCTAAGCTTTCACTGGATTTTGCACTTGGAGTCTTGGGTCCTTGCTGGGGTACCTAGCAGATGGTTTCAGGAGTGAGGCCTTTACTCCCTACCTAACATCTCTTCTTTCAGGATAATGATCAGATCAAGTATGATTTGTTTCCCCTCCCCCGCTCATTGAAGCTGCAGGTTCATCAATTGGAACTGACTCGTGTGTGCTAAAAGAAGACTTCCCTGATGACCCTTCAATTTGGACAGTAGAACAAGTGGTCCTGTTTCTACAGCATTTAGATCCTGAGCTATTTGCCCCCCTTGCCAACACCTTCAGGCAACACGTAATGTATTTTTTGATCCCATTTTCCTACCTTTGAATGACCTCTGTGCAGGCTCTTCAGTTTGATACTGATTAGTGTGGATGGTAAGGGAACTGCATGTGTGAGAAAGGTTACTGTGCTCAAAGTTAGATCTTTAAGTTGTAGAAGCTTTATTTGTAATTTAAATGGCTACCTGAGTACCTAAAATATTACAAGTCTTCAAGTTCTCAAGATGATTCAGTATGGTCACTCTCAGGTGTCTTCTCCTTTGTAATGACAGCTATGATACCACACAAGGGTGTCCTCCTTGTTATGCATATTTACAGTTTGCATTGATGCTGCCATACTCATATTCCCAGCCTTTCTTAAAAAGTTAATGACCATCTGAAATTTATTTCTGCCATTCATAGCTTTTATTCTTTTTCTCATAGCTATGCAGTATTTTATTCAACATACAGTACTTAAAATTAGGTAGTTTGACACTTAGGACATTTTTAGGATATTGGGTTAAATATAATTCTTAAAATTTGAAGTAAATTTGTAAAGGATCAAATGACGCTTCAGCTGTACAAATTACATCTTTAATCGTTTTCAAAGAGCAGATGCATGTTCAGAGAATATACAACTGGAATGGGCTGCCCTCTAATTGATGTTACATGTTCTTATATATAAAGAAATGACCATTCTGATAAAATATGAAAGCATTATTAGTTATTCTAATTTCCTTCTTTTTGTAGGACATTGATGGGTCAGCTCTGCTACTGCTCCCGAATGACATTATGATAAAGTATATGGGAATTAAGCTGGGGACAGCTCTGAAGTTGTCCCACTACATCGAAAAGCTTAAAGCACAAAAAGGCATTGAGTTTTGAAAAAAAAAAAGTTTGTATAGATTTACATTAGACTTAATTCTGGAAGACCAATGCCATCTCGATGTAAAATCATTCCATTGCTTTTAGAAATTTTTGTGTTGTAGAAGGTTCCTCTAAAATTTTGTTACATCTAGAATTGCAGAACTACACTGCAGTTCATTCTGTTTGTTTAGAAACTGTTTAACACATTACTATGAGCATAATCAAATTAGTAATTGGTTCTTTATATCTTTTTATTATCATTGTATAGTTAAAAATATACTTCATATGAGAAACACTTTTGATTTCAGTTGATGTTTATATATAGAGCCAAAACAGCTAAATCCCAAAGAGGAAGTATCAGGGATTGACAAGTTCTCTAATAAAATCCATGAGAAGTTTTCCTTAGAAGAGAATTCAAAGATGCACCTGCAGATATCATCTCTTTCTCAAATATTTTGTGTCTGTTATAACAGTGTTCTGTTCATGTTCTATCAGTTTTCTGAAAGGGAATAGCCATGTAATTTATTTCCCTGTTGCTATTATTTCTCTCTATATTGTATTTGTTCATATTTAAAGAAAAAAGTAACCTTATAGGATTTCATAAAGTGTTCTTACCAGTTTTTTGATAAATTATAAGATAGAATGAATCCTTTATGCAATAGCTCTTATACTACAAGGTGGTTTGGGTGAAGTATGGTTTTATTCTTCTCCATTAAATTTACCTGTTATTTTAAAACTTTAAAATATCTTGCCTAATCTTAGATATTTAACTAGCCATTTATCACTCACATTTCTCTCTGAAGTTTACTGTGTCCAAATTTTTAAAAATGCATATTCATATGGATACGGTTTTATATTTATATTTTATTCTATATCTGAAGTATGCACACAAGTGAATCTTTTTGAATTTAAAATGGCACTTTCCACTTCTATATATAGTGAGATATTTTTATTCTGTAATGAATATGCACTTCATTTGCCATCACAAGTACCTCTTAGCTCACTCAGGGTTTCCATAGGAAAGTTCTCTGTCCTGTGTAGTATATCTAGTTCATTTGCTTTCTGAGCCATTTATTCTATTAAACTTTGTAAGGTACATTAGGTTGGATTTGTCATTTTAGACTTTATTTTAAAAATTAGAACTTTCAAGTAAAACATGCTCATTGTTATTATTTTGTTATTTATTACATTGTTATATTGTATTGCATTTGCTGTAATATTTATAAGCTATAAGAATTGGTGCTAACTGTATTAGTCATTTGTTGTAAATGCAATAAATGTTTGCCAGGGGCCAGCATGTACATTTCCTTTATAGAAAACCAAGTGTCCTTTACATTTATAAACAAATGCAATGATTTATTAGGCATATGTGATCTAAAGAGTAGTTTGATCTTTGTTATTCCTTTTGTGTTATAAGACAAGATTCTAATTTACACTTTTAATCTCTCAAATTGTTTGAGTGAAGATGCTGTGTCCAGTTGATCAGTCCTCAGATATTTATACAAATACTATGTTTTACAGTTCTCACTTTTAAAATATAATAAAGTTAAATAACTGCAAAAACTGGTGTCAGAACCTCAGTTGTGATTTGCTTTCACCTCGTTACATTTATGTATGAATTGGGTATATTGAAAAAGAAGTGCTCTAGTAAGTTTGTGGATTTATATATCCAAATACTTGAGTTTAACACTTGACCTCATTCCATGGGTGAACAGATTCATAGGGGCAAAGGGCTGGTCTCTTGCAGGGGCCTTAAATGAGAACAGGGGAACAGTCAGAAGTTAAGTCAGTGAGCTTTGTCTGTGCTCAAAGCTTTTGTTACTTGCAATGTTATTGATGAAGCCAGCATGCTAGAAAATGCCAGTGCCCCCAGATATTGCCTCACCTGAGTTCATCTATCTGTCTGGTGATTCTGGATGCTCTTTTACCAGCGGGGGACAGAAGCTGCACTGTCTCTCTGCCTTCAACTCTCCCAGCTTACATGCTCGGAAGGCCTTAGAGCAGTTCTCAACCACCTGTGGGTCGTGACCCCTTTGACCCTTTCACAGGGGTCGCCTAAATACATCCTGCATATCAGATATTTACATTATGATTCATAACAGTAGCAAAATTACAGTTATGAAGTAGCAACGAAAATAATTTTATGGTTGGGGGTCACCACAACATGAGGAACTGTATTAAAGGGTCGTGGCATTAGGAAGTTTGAGAACCACTGCCTTAGAGGCTCAGAGTTGTGGTTTTTCGCCTTCAGTATCTGACTCCTCAGCCCACCCACCCCAGGAGCTGCTGCTAGGTGTCTGGGAACCCAGAAACTTCTTGTCGTTGCTTCTCAGCAGCCTGTTCTATACTTCACTGGAGGCCACATGGTCATAATAGGTTCCAGGGGTGGTGCTCCAGTGACTGGAATAGGGCATCCATTTGCTGTCTGAGACTTGGGTGATTCAGAACCACTTGTTCTTCACTGTCTGGTTTGTAAATTATTAGTGCAGAGAATAGAATGCTATGCTAGCCTCCTGTGAACTTGCCAGGCTTTTAAAATAATATTTCCTCTAGTTTTGCCTCCCATTCCATCTTGGAGACTCTGTAGCCAATAGAATTGAGCAACTTGAGCTCTGAAGCCCTCTGGGCACATCGAGCATTTGCTTTCATCTGTGTGATTTCTGATGGTTGGAGTATCTTATAGGACATATTCCAGAGGAGGATTTCCCAGACTTTTAAACTTGGCCGCCTCTGTAAGCATGAAAAAGCCATGCCCTTCTGTAATATTGTAAATTAAAAATTCAACATCACAACTGGAAACAATATAATTGGGAGGAAAAGCGCTGTTTTTTCAAGCAGCAGAAGGGATTGTACTCACAGTTGGCTGAGGAAATGAAGAGCGTTTACATCTTGGGGGATGTTTCTACTGTGTGATGCTGGGACTTGCTTGTATCCCTAAGTCCTCTGAGGCTGATCAGGGAATGATGGGCTCTAGGGGAGGGAAACAATGCGTGGTGGACAGTGTTCTTCCACTCCCTCCCGATATCCCCCCTGTTGTCCTGCTGCTTAATGGAATTGAGCCTTGAAAGCATCTCTCTCCAGTGAGTGCAGATTCAGTTCGAGCTTTCCCACACTCCTCACTATGCGAGAGGTGCCTCCTGAGCCACCCTGGCCACTTTCTCTCTTTTTGGAGCATCCCCTGGGCACTAGAGCATCAAGAGTCTTTCCAGGTATGTTACAAAGAGGTCTGAGATAGAAAGAGGTAGCCAAGAGATCCAGGCCAGTTTCTGTCATCTGGTCCTGTTGCTTTAGCTCTCAGGGTCAAGGATCACCCATTCCTCTAGAGGTGTGAGAAGTCAGGGAGATTTGGCTGCAAAAGTAGCTGGATAGGGCCAGGGTGAAGGTGTGTGCTCCTTTATTCCTGTCCTGCCCGCCCCTGAATCCCTGCTGCTCCATTTTCCACATTCTGTTCACAGCTCACCCCATTATACTGAAACTCAGGAAGGCAGCTGTGTGGCTTGATATTAAGACTTTCAGTCTTCAGATAAATTTCAGCATAGGTTCTGGAGTTACTAGCAGTTCACTAGCTGTGCAGACTTGGTCCCTGTCACCTTTCTGTGGAAGATGATAGCCATTAGTATAGAGGGGAGGGAAATGGAGATATAGAGATAGAGAGAGAGAGACATTGATATGAGAGAGATACATCGATTGGTTGCCTCTCACACATTCCCCAATTGAGGTATGTGCTCTTGACTGGAAATGGAACTGAGAGCCTTTGGTACAGGGGCTGATGCTCTAAGCATTGAGCAAACCGGCCAGGGCATGTCATTACTTTTTCCGTACCATGAAGGGAGCTTCATTATTGGCCTCTGTCCCCATTTCATTCACTTTCTCCCTGGGGAAGTGGAATTTTCTAATCAGTGATTTTGGGAGGAATAACTGGCTATTTTCCTCTTGGGAGAAAGACTGCTGGGAGGTGATATTTCTAGGTAGATGAGTCCAATTAACACTGGAATCTACCTGCAGACTCATTGGCCTGTCACATTGAGCTGTGTCTTCCAACTTAGCTCAACAATAGGAATATGTTATTTTAGCCTCTATCTTAATTCTTTTATTTCTCAACATTTTATTTCTCAAGAGGGGAAAAAGGGGGTGATATTTACTGGAGCTCCTTTGAACATCTCAACACACAGCATAAGGTAGGTATCAAATCTATCCCCCTTTCTCCACACACACCGACACACACTGTTACCAGGTTATGTTGCTTCCTTCTCCATCACACGGCTGATTTTGCCAATCCCTTTTGACATCATCTCTTGCTACATCATTTTTATGATCAATAATTCCTATCTTCCCCAGGATATTATGCAACATGAATCTAAAATAATTTTTATGTAAACTGAGTACATATTTAATATTGTGGCCCTCAGAACTCTAATAAGATTCTCCCTTACCTGGCTAATCTCATTTCTTGCTATGTCCTGGCCCACACACTTCATACCAGCCAAGTCATACTTACTCAAGCCTTTTCTATACTCGGGCCTTTATCTCACCTCATTAAACTCACGAACCCCATTAGAAATGTATGAAGCCATCCCCATGATCCCTGTTTCCTGGTAACCACACCCATGTGTATTTAAGCCCCTTGCACTGAGTTTGGGCTGGACTTACTACCTTCTAATGAACAGAATACAGGAGAAGTGATGAGATGTCAATTCTGAGATCAGATTGGAAAGACTGTGGCTTCTGTCTTAGGCACCCTCTCAGGAAGGCAGCTGCCACATCACATGGCAGCCCTGGAAAGGTCCCACGTGTGAGGTCTCAGGGCTGCCAACAACTTTGTGAGTGAACTGGGGAGTGAATTCCCACTCCACCACCCATCGAGCCTTCAGTTGAAATCACAGCCCCACCTGATAGCTTGACTGCAACCTCACAGAAGGCCTTGAGAGAGGAAACCTGATAAGTCACCCCCTAAGTTCCCAACCCCCAGAAAATGTGAGATAACAAATGTTTGTTGTTATACAGAAATTTGTAACTAAAACAATAGTATCTCCCCTGTTTTTAATGAAAAGCAATAAGTTCTTCTTGGTTATTATTCTGTTTTCTCAACCTCACTGCCAAACCATTCTCCTGGTGCCCTCCCTCCACTGACAACAACCACAAAATCTGTTTGTTGCCCTAGGACAGTGATGGCGAACCTACAACACGCGTGTCAGAGGTGACACGCTAACTCATTTTTCTGGTTGATTTTTCCTTGTTAAATGGCATTTAAATATATAAAATAAATATCAAAAATATAAATCTTTGCTTTACTATGGTTGCAAATATCAAAAATTTTCTATATGTGACACGGCACTAGAGTTAAGTTAGGATTTTTCAAAATGCTGACATGCTGAGCTCAAAAGATTCGCCATCACTGCCCTAGGAAATGCTTGTTATCTCTTGTTTGTTTGTTGTTTGTTTGTTTAAAGTCCTGATCTCTCAAGTCTGAACTGAAAATCTGTGCACAAAGTCCCAGTGAAATTTTGAAGGAGTGAAGTCTCTTCCTTGAAAAGGAAAATATGCAAAGTTTCTTCTTGGTTCATGAAATATTTGACATGTGCAACCTGCTGTGGTGGTTATTTTTAGATCTTCCCTCTGACGGAGTGCCTGGGTCTTGTTTTCACTTGTCTTTCAGGGCTTGTGTATGACTGAATGAGGCCAGCTCCCAGGAAGCATAGGCGTTCCTGCATAATCTTTACGGGGAAGTTCTGTATGTACATGAAGATTTATTTGTTCTTTTTCTTGTTTCCCTTTTATCATTTTAAAAATATGTTGTTTTTGTTTGCCTTTCTTACAATAGAAGTATAAATCTCATGTCTATATGGATATATATCTATCGTATAATCAGCATCTGAGTGTAACCATGTAGACATATTTATTGAGTGAGGGTTAGTTGTTTCTAAAGTTGCATCTTGCTTATTAATTTAGGTATCAATATATTCCAAAAGTTACCTTGGATGTTGGCAAAATCAACAGCAATGCTTCTGTTAGAAAAAGTGCAGGTATATAAGAAATGACTCTGGTCAGAAAACAGTACCTTGATAGAATCCCTTCCTGAAATGCCTGAGTTAATCAGTGACATATGAACCTCCCTCATGAGGCTACTGTAGAGAAGCTCTGATCATTGTGGGGAATGGTGGCAATCAGCACTGAGTTCCACTCCAGGCATTGTCAAATGTTTGTATTACCTGCAAAATCTATATACTTATGACAATCATGCAAAGGATTTAAGCTTTATGATTATGTAATAAGTAAACTGCCTGACTAGGATGTGGTTTTGGTCAGTGTGCTTGTATTGGTCAGGATAAACTATGCTATGCTGCATAACAAACAAACCATAGAACCTCACTGGCTTTGCTTTTATCCAAGGTAAGAATCTGATTCCCCATAGCTGCTGCTGCTTTTGTGTGGCCCTGCGCATGTAATACATGGCCTCCAAGACTGTTTTTGTTGCCTCAGCCCAGAGGTGACCTGTGGCACTTCTACTTAGACCACTGGTAGAACTAGTCATGTGGCTCTGCTTAAGAGCAAAAGAGTTAGGTAGAGTGGTGTTCCCAAGAAGAGGAGGAGGAGATGGAAGATTTGGTGAACACATTAAAGGTTGCATTAAAGTCACTTCACATGCTCTCTGTACCTGCACCTTGGGCCCTGCCTGCTCACTTCTGATGCACATAAACCAGCTCGGTAACATGAACCTGCTCAGGTGGTGTGAGAATGAAGTGTGACCATCCTGTGACTGACTGCATGGCATACAGAGCAGTGCACCTCAGTCTGATGCCTGTGAGAATCCTTTGGAACTTTTTAAGTCAGCACTGCCCCACCCCCTGTCCAGTGACATGAGAGTCTTTGGGGCCCCATCCTGAGTACCAGGAGTTCTTGCAGCTTCCCTGATGATTTCAGGTGCAGCCCGGATGGAGAACAGGCATCTAGAAGAGTGACCAATGCTAGTGCTAACACAGCTGGGCCCCTTGCCTGCCCTCCCTCGAGGTCAGTGGCTGGATTCTGTGCTCCCCAGCC
>NW_005368708.1:343445-392465 GCF_000412655.1 Myotis brandtii | reverse complement strand
TTTACTATGGTTGCAAATATCAAAAATTTTCTATATGTGACACGGCACTAGAGTTAAGTTAGGATTTTTCAAAATGCTGACATGCTGAGCTCAAAAGATTCGCCATCACTGCCCTAGGAAATGCTTGTTATCTCTTGTTTGTTTGTTGTTTGTTTGTTTAAAGTCCTGATCTCTCAAGTCTGAACTGAAAATCTGTGCACAAAGTCCCAGTGAAATTTTGAAGGAGTGAAGTCTCTTCCTTGAAAAGGAAAATATGCAAAGTTTCTTCTTGGTTCATGAAATATTTGACATGTGCAACCTGCTGTGGTGGTTATTTTTAGATCTTCCCTCTGACGGAGTGCCTGGGTCTTGTTTTCACTTGTCTTTCAGGGCTTGTGTATGACTGAATGAGGCCAGCTCCCAGGAAGCATAGGCGTTCCTGCATAATCTTTACGGGGAAGTTCTGTATGTACATGAAGATTTATTTGTTCTTTTTCTTGTTTCCCTTTTATCATTTTAAAAATATGTTGTTTTTGTTTGCCTTTCTTATATAGGAGTTTAGATCTCATGTCTATATGGACATATATCTGTAATGTATAATCAGCATGTGAGTCACCATCTATATATATAAAAGTCTAAGCGACTGGCCAACAGGCCAACTGGCTGACTTGCTGGTAGGTATGAGGTGCACTGACTACCAGGGGGCAGACGCTCAACATAGGAACTGCCAAACAATAGCAACTTTGTAAAGTACCCTCTCACACTCCGGGACCCCTCGGAGGATGTCAGACTTCTGGTTTTGGCCTAATCCCCGCAGGCCAGGCCTAAGGACCCCACCTGTCAGAGGGACCCCAATCACTCCACAGATGCCCTTTGAGCCATGGTGCTGCCCCAGGTGAGGCCAGACAGGGAGGGACCATGGGAGGTTGGATCCAGGGCGTGTCTGGCCCGTCTTGCTCAGTTCCACCTACCAACCACCTTCTAATTAATTTTCTCTCAATGTGCACAAATCCATGCACTGGACCTCTAGTTTAGAAATAATCATTGAGTGAGGGTTACTGGTTTCTAACGTTTTATCTTGCTTATTAATTTAGGTATAAATATATTACAAAAGTTACCTTGGGTGCTGGCGAAATCAACAACAATGCTTCTGTTAGAAAAAGTGCAGGTACATAAAAAAATGACTCTGGTCAGAAAACAGTACCTTGATAGAATCCCTTCCTGAAATGCCTGAATTAATCAGTGACATATGAGCCTCCCTCATGAGGCTACTGTAGAGAAGCTCTGGCCATTGTAGGGAATGGTGGCATCAGCACTGAGTTCCACTCCAGACATTGTCAAATGTTTGTATTACCTGCAAAATCTATATACTTATGACAATCATGCAAAGGATTTAAGCTTTATGATTATGTAATAAGTAAACTGCCTGACTAGGATGTGGTTTTGGTCAGTGTGCTTGTATTGGTCAGGATAAACTATGCTATGCTGCATAACAGACAAACCATAGAACCTCACTGGCTTTGCTTTTCTCCCAGGTAAAATCTAATTCTCCATAGCTGCTGCTGCTTTTGTGTGGCCCTGCCCATGTAATACATGGCCTCCAAAACTCATTTTGTTGCCTCAGCCCAGAGGTGACCTGTGGCACTTCTACTTAGACCACTGGTAGAACTAGTCATGTGGCTCTGCTTAAGAGCAAAAGAGTTAGGTAGAGTGGTGTTCCCAAGAAGAGGAGGAGGAGATGAAAGATTTGGTGACTATATTGCATTGATTCTACCATAATGCTTTAAACATTACTTTCAAGCAAAAATGATTTCAGACATGATTTGGGGTTGGGCCAAGTTGTTTGCCAAACTGAGAAGCTGGCTGGGTATAGTGCATAAGTGTGCACAGGTGACTGGTGGGGGCTGCGTCTGGCTGAAGCACACCTCTGCTCCTAAAGTAGGTAGTAATCCTTGCATATGTTGCCCTGTAATATTTTGAGTCTCATGTTATGGATCTTCCCATTTTTCAGAAGTAAGTAATAATGTAGATTAAAAAATAATTTTATTTATTGATTTTTGAGAGAGAAGAGACAGAGAGATAAACATCAACTTGTTATTCCAATTATTTATGCATTCATTGGTTGCTTCTTGTATGTGCCCTTACTGGGGATCAAACCCACAACCTTGGCATTTGGGGATGATGCTTTAACCAAGTGAGCTACCTGGGCAAGGATAGAAATGCAGATTTCAATGTAAAATCTTCAATTTTTAAAATGTAGGCTTAAATATATGACAACATAATCCAAAATAATAATCCTATATAATAAAAGTATAATATGCAAATTGAATGAACTGTGGAATGACCAGAGGGCGGGGGATAGGGCCAGCGAGCAGGTGGCACCAGGCCAGCCAAGGCACATGCCAATGGGCAGAGGGAGGGGATGGCGATGGGAGGGGTGGCTGTGTCGACCAACGGTGGTGGAGGGGTGATGGGGAAGGCAGGGTAGGCTGCTCACCAGCAGGCGTTGTCGCCTGATTGGCCCACCCAATCGCCTCCCCCAGAGGGAGGCCAGACTGTGGCTTAAGCCCACTCCCCGCCTAAGCCAACAGTCGGACATCCCCTGAGGGCTCCCAGACTGCGAGAGGGCACAGGCCGGGCTGAGGGATCCCCCTCCCCCACCGAGTGCACAGATTTTCATGCACACAGCCTCTAGTAATAATAATAAAATACTTGAGGCCTAATTTGACCTTTGTCCTGCCAGTGTAAGAGCTGACTTTGGATCTTGAGTGGCCCTTTATTTATCCATGTGTTAGAGCTAATCCCAGATTTCTAAAGAGAATCTTGGCTCTGCCTATGAGCATTCCCTCAAGTCCTTCTTGGTTCAGGTTCAAGTCATCCTGGCACTACTCCATGCTCCACTGACCACTGGAGTACTTGTGGCCACACTTCGAGGACAACAGATTCCCTGCATTCCAGGTCCCTGCCAGGCTGTGTGCCCTTGAGGCATTTGGGAAACCACGAAATATTGAGAGCACTTGAAACATAGGATGAGGGTTGGGAACTCATGAACTTGGAGAGCAGAACAAGGCCTGGAACAGGAAGGGCTTGACAGCTTTAGACTGGCCCTCAAAGGCTGTGGGAAGCAATGAAAGGGTTATAAATGGGGTTGGAGTGTCCACACAGCAGACCCGCATCCTGGACAGATTATTCTGGCAGCTGTTGCGGGTGGGGTGGGTAGAGAGCTCTCGGCAACAGCACTCCTTATCCCTCTGAACAGTACCCTCCATCTCCTCTCATTTAAGTTTTTACCTTGGGGGCGACTCTAGTGATTTCATTCTACTTTTTCTGAGCTGTTCTCAGAAGAGTAGGTGACCCTCTGAGGGTGGCCCAGGTTGTTGGATAAATTAAAGCCAGCTAAGTCAAATGCAACCACCTTTCTCTTTCCAATGGTAGAAGCAGCTATTTTAAAGATTGCCTGAAGTCCAGGAAGCCCAACTTTTTGCAGGGGGTTACATGAACTTTCTGGCAGAGCCCATTAATGACTGTCTTTCTCATTTGCTTTCTCAGTATTAAAATGTCAGGGTAAGAACATGGGGAAGCAACCAGAAGCCTGAGCTGCCTGCAACCTGGATTCCAGGCTGCAGACCCCCTGTGCCCCATGCTCAGGGGCAGAAAGTTCTTGGTCCAGCGAGGTAGGCCTTGTGCCCTGCAAACACTCCATTAGGTGTGAACAGTGATAGGGTGGAGACAGGTCCCCCCACTCAACCCAGGCTCCCAGCAGCCAGGCACCACAGCCAGGAATCGACATGGGACTAATGCCACCACTACAAAGAGGGTAAATGAGGAGAGGTCCCCAGTTCTGCGCCTGGCAGCCATCGTCATCCAACAGATTTGGACAAGGTATCAGCTGGGGGCGCATTCATTGCCACCTGCCCCGAGAACTGGGCTGCCTGCCCTCCTGGGTACCTTTGCTCCATAGGCCCGGATTCAACCCCGCAGACAGAGTAGCCTCCATCAGAGTTAGACATACCTCTCTGAGGCCACCTACTTATTGGAAGTCATCTAACAATGGGGAGGTGGTTGCTTTTTTTTTCTTGTCTCCTTCCCAGTTTCCTTCCTGTTCTGGCCACCATTGTAGCCTCATGTTCCACTCAGTCTCTGTCCCTCACACACATTCATTTTCTCTCTCTCTCTCTCTCTCTCTCTCCCCACACACACACACACACACACACACACACACACACACACAAACACAGATACACATACACATACACACACATGCACATCTCTCTGGGTGATAATGAACCCCTAGATCCAGTCTCAACAACCCCTAGGATGCTACCTCTTCTGGGCTTTCCCTGTCTTAAAAAGAAAACGTGTTCCTCAAACTTGCTCCTGCGTTCTCAGCCCCTCCTCTGAGAAGTGTTCTAAGGCATTGAGCCAAAAAGTTCATTGTGATTTCTGGGTGTGTGAGGGCAGCAAGAACACAGGTCTTAGTCAAGTGCAGGGCTTTACTCCTGGATTCTGCAGGCCCCAGAATTTTATATGGGCACTGGTGATTAGCAGTGCCTTGTGAAATCCAACCCCTGGGTTTCGGTACATTTAATGGAGTTGAACATGAACCATTAGAGTGTGCAACATGCAGTAAGGGTCCATGTTGTTCTGTGAGAAGGTTGTGCCCATCCTGTGTCTGGTGGGTGGTGGATGGCAGTGCTAAAGGTTGAATTAAAGTCACTTCACACGCTTTTCGTGCCTGCACCGTGGGCTCTGCCTGCTTGCTTCTGCTGCACATAAACCAGCTCGGTAACATGAACCTGCTCAGGTGATGCGAGAATGAAGTATGACCATCCTGTGACCGACCCCGCATGGCATACAGAGTAGTACACCTCAGCCTGATGCTGATGAGAATCCTCTGGAACTTTTTAAGTCAGCACCATATCCCCCCTTCTCCCCCCCCGTCCAGTGTCCAGTGACATGGGACTCTTTGGGGCCCCATCCTGAGTACCAGGAGTTCTCACAGCTTCCCTGATGATTTCAGGTGCAGCCCGGGTGGAGAACAGGCATCTAGAAGAGTGACCAATGCTAGTGCTAACACAGCTGGGCCCCTTGCCTGCCCTCCCTCGAGGTCAGTGGCTGGATTCTGTGCTCCCCAGCCAACTTGCCACTCCTCTCCCAGCTACTTGGGGACTGAACCTTCTGTCTTTCCCTCTGTTCCACTCCAAGAACCCAACCAACCTTTTCCTGCTCTATTTTTCTCCCTCCTCCAAACTGAGGTTGTGGCTTCAGCAGCATGCACTGCAGCGTGTGGCGTCCCCCCCCTCCCAGATTGTATCTTAGCCTGTGAGGGAAGCTGGAAAGGCCTGGGCCCCAAGCCTCTCTTGCAGGTTTTGCTGGAACACAGTTTCTGTTACTAAAGTGCAGGGAAGCTCCTTTCTGAAAATTTGGGCCCTTGAGGATTTTCAATCTGGATCTTTCCCAAGATGTATGCAGAGAGATGAGCCAGGACAGCTAAAGAGGGAGAGAGGGTGGTCTGTAATACTCACAGTCTAGCTTTCAAGAGAGACCAAGGTCTCCAGCCAGATGCCAGGGTCAGGACCACTATGTGCGGGGATGCCCTGAGGTTGTCCCTGTGGCTGCCAGCAGAGGGCTCTGTCCCCCCAGCTCAGGGGGATTGGGTATAGGGTGGAGAGGTTAGCAGCTCTTAAGAGGGATGAACAAAGGATTCCTTTCCTATGTTAACCTCACAAACCTTTTCTGTACTTATTTAAAATACAATTGGCCCCGATTGATCTAGTAGTAGTGTTCCTGAGAGGTTGCTCACATTCTAGATCATGTTTGAAGGGTACTTAAGAAAGCTGTCATTGAAAGAAGAAACTTCTGCTCTTTCTGGGAAAGTGAATTTATATTTCTAATTCAAATAAAGGCTTATTTGCTCTCAGACATCAGATATTTATAAGATGAATTTGATGAAAGAAATTCAGGTCTATATGTTTACCTGTGAGGAAAAGCCCACTTGCCCTGCTCACCAAGTTGCAGGCTTCTGGTGCTGTCCATCCCCATGAGGTCACCACAGAGCTGCCCCTGGGGCATGGCCTTCAATGGGTTGCTTGCTGAGCAATGGCCTCTGGATATGCTTGTCTCTGGTTCCCCCTGAGAGCCCCATGCCCACCCTTGGAGCCTATCCACTGAAGGAGAGGAAGGAAATGGTGTCCTATGTGCACCCTGACATGTGCATTATGTCATCAGTCCTGATAGAAAGGCAGCGAAGTCATGGTTCCGCAGATGGGGAATCCAAAGCAGAGTAAAGTTTAAGAAGAGGCACCACTTTGGGTCCATGGCCAATCTTGCTTTTGAGGTTTTTTTTTAAAATCCCAGTCTTTCTCTTTCTCCTTTTCTAACTAGTCCATTTTCTTGCTGATGGGCAAATGATGAACCCTTCTGTCAGGCCAAAAGAAAGGAACATGAGATGACATTTACGTTGCTTCAACTATTAGTCAGTAGTCTGGAGGAAGGCATGAAAGTGCCTGGCTAGAAACACACTTTTGTGGAACAAATGGACTCTGAAAATATGCTAGCTCAAATTAAATGTTTTGTAAAAATCAGAAGTTTCCATGACTTTTGTTAGCCTTGCCCTCTATTAATATTTGTAAACAAAGCATAATGCAAACTAATTTATTGAGCATTCTGTCCTTATTACTTCAAATGTGCTAACTCAGATATTTTATTACTCCCATTTTACAGATGAAGAAATGTGGAAAAGAGGTTAAGTGATGCCCAAAGTTGCACAGCTAGAAAGGAGTGGAGGTAGGAAGTGACCCAGACTCTGTAGCTCCAAAGCCAATAACTCCCTAACTTCTACCCAGGTTCCCTACTCACTTAGGTGCAGTGATACACATTGCTCCTAGTTCTGACAAAGAAATGTCTTGTGCTTAGGTATTTTCCACACTTCAAGACAGAAGGATACCTGAATCTATAGGAGAATTTAAAGGTTCATTCTATAGGTTGAAAGAGTTAGAATATCCTTGTTTCATTATAACCCAGTGGGGTATATAAGATGATGAATTGAGGCACAGAAAGAAAATATTGAACCTTTTTATATTTGTTTCATTCTTTTAAAATTTTGATTTTTACACATATTTTATCATCTATGTATTTATAATCCATGCATGTAAGTTATAAATAAATCCACAAACTCTGAGGAGGTGTATGCAAAAATATTCTTTGTATACCACTGATGAAATTTTGACTATTGCTTGCTTTATGTTCTAAGTATATTTATATGAATGCAGAAACCACTTTTGAAGAATCCATCTTGTTTTGAAGTATAGTGAACCATATGACTTAAAAGAACCAATCAGTACATCTGTTTTTGCAAAATGAGTTATAAATTCCAGTTTTTGTTTGTGTGTCTGGATTTCCATGTGCTGTACTGGTCTGGCTAAGAGGGGCATACTTGTACTTTCCTGGTGGGCTCAGTTTAGTCCACACACATTTATTAAGGGCCCTGAAAATGCCAACCACTATGCTAGGCATGTGAAATACAATGGCTTTGACCATTGGCCCTATTGGTATAGTGGGGTGGATAGAAACATTCTTCCAGTTGAATGTTGGATGATACAAATATACACATGTCATCACTGGAGGGCAGCAGATGGCTTTTAGCTTATGCTGGAAGAGTCATGGAGAGCTTTTTGGAGCAGGTGTTGTTTTGAGCTAAATCATAAAGGATTACCCAGAGTAAGAAGGTGAGGAGGAGCACTCAATGGTGGAACCACAAAAGCTTGTGTTGGCAACTATTAACCTTCTGTATTCCTAGAGCTTACATGTGGGGGTAAAACAGGGTTACAGCCATGGGGTGGTCTGGGGCCTGATCTCAGAGGCCTGATCTGGAAGGCCTCTGCAGCATATGGTATATAATAACACCAAAATCTTTTATGCAGCAGAATGACATGGTAACACGTGGCTTTTATCAAAATTATTCTGGTGTAAGTATAAAACGCAGATTTTGGGGGGAAAGGGTGTTAAAATGAAGGCATGGTGCCCACCCAATTTGGAGGTTATTTTAAAAGTCTAGGCAGGGCATAATATGGGTTGGGTCAAGAACAGTAAGTGTGGAGGAAAGGAATGATAGATTTCAGGAATATCAAGGAGGCAAAGTATCAAGACAGGGGATATGGGAGGAAAGTGAGGGAGAAGTCAGTTCTATACTTCTTGCTTGGGAAACCTAGAAGAAGGCAGAATAGAGAATGTACCAGATGGCTGGATCTAGTTGCAGAGGTGAGGAAGGGTGATGCTGAGTTCAGTTTTAGGGATTATGAGTCTGAAGTACCTAACCAGACCACCCGGTGAAGATGGCAGGTTGGACCTTGAGTCTGAAGAGAAAGAGGAAGGGGACAGAATCAGGGCTGGAGATAGAGAGGAATAAACATAATAAAGATATTGGAAATAACTAGGACAGCTGATGAGATCACTGTAGTAGAGCACATGGAATGAGAACTGTGGGCCTGAGGCAATGTCTGCTATGGAGAGAGAAAGAGACAGAAGTGCAAAAGGAAGAGGTGATGAGAGAGACAAGAATGCAGAGAGATGAGCCAGGAGAGCTAAAGAAGGAGAAAGGGGACAGCACCCCACACCTCTAAGAGGTCAGGAAGATGAGGCCTGAAAGGCAACCATTGCTTCCTGGGTAAAGATTGTCACTTGTAAAATTAAACAGAAGTAGCACTTCTGGAAGTTTTCAAAAAAGAAAAAGAGAGGGAGGAAGAAAGAAAGGAGCTGTAGTAAAACATTAATTAAAACTTCATTAATTTAGAAATTTGCAATGGCTCAAATGGGCTCTGCTGAATTTTTAACTTCATGATAACAACAATGAAAGAGTCTGAGTAAATGAATAGAACAGGTGGGCTGTAAGTGAAATGTCTAAAACACTGTTCTGCCCTGGCCTGTTGCCCAGTGGTTAGAGCATTGGTCCATGCACCAAAGGGTCTCGGGTTTGATTCCAGGTCAAGGGCATATGCCTGGATTTCGAGTTCACTCATTGTCCCCAGTCAGGGTGCATGCAGGAGGCAACCAGTCCATGTGTCTCTTTTGTATCAATGTCTCTCTCTCTCTCTCTCTCTCTCTCTCTCTCTCTCTCTCCCTCCCTCCTTTCCTTCCTCCCTCTCAGAAAAAGCAATGAAAATAATATATCCTCAGGTGAGAATTAAAAACACAAAATAATAATAATATAAATATTGTTGAAGAAAACAAAAACATTGTCCTATCCATCTGGTTCTTACACAAATCACCCTTGACTAGCATCTGGAAGAGATCCAAGGCAGAAGGGCCTGACAGTGGCTGAGTCCAGGGTAGGGGCCAGTATAGCCAAGAAGTGATATATGAAAATAAAGAAAACACTCTGTGCTTCAATTCAATAAGCAATTGTTGTCGCTTTTCCAGTTACTCTGCACTGTAGGCCAAAAGCTGAGGACACAGCAATCACTTCTGCAGGGGTCTGTCTCAGGGAGCTTACAGCCAAAGCTCTGGAGACTCCCTCAATAAGATGGGAGAAGCCTTTCCTAGCAGCGTCACTCCCCTGCAACGGGACACAGAGAAGCCTGTGGAGGAAAGGAGCTGTGGAGGATCTTCCTAGAGGTGGCACTGGAGTTGAGCCTTGCAGGGTGGTGAAGAGGTACTTGTCAGGGGAGTGGGTGCCATTTAATACTCTGTGTTATGCTATGGATGAGAGCCAGTTGGTCAGCAATGGCTGTCCAGGTAGGTACTGCTGTTATGGAAACTGGGAAGGGACACAATGGGAAGAAATTTTTTAAAAAATGAAAAAAAGAGAAGCACCAGTATGGAGTGGGCACTGGGGACAGGAGAGCCAACACCAGCTAGAGACAAACAGCGCCTGCTTCCCTTGACGGCCTGTAGGGCATCATGTCATTCCAGCCCAGGGTAGCCACTAATGCCGTAGTAATGACAGACTCAAGGAAAGGTTTTCTTTGCTGAGATGGTTAATGCATTTTGAAAACATCCAATTGAAAACAAGTGCAATAAAAGGTCTCAGAGCTTAAAGAATTACTGTGGCTCTCCCACTGCCTGCCAAGTCACATTCCCCAGCCACACAAAGAAAATATCCAGTCTCAAGTACCCTTGGAGCACCCATTCACTTATAAACAGTTGATGCCCTCTTTACATATTATCCCTGTGTTACCACCATTTAGCCAAAGACTTCTGCCAGACAAGACCTACCTTATTATCTGGTTTCCATTATTATACTTGAAATCATAAAGCTGCATTAAAAACATCATTTCTTAACAACAACACCAAACTGTTAACATTTGCCTCCAGGAAGACTGAATTCCCCAGAGCATTTCAATAGTCTCCACTGCCATTTTGGCCACCTTGGGGACTGATACCTGCTGACATCCTGTAATCAGGAGCTGAGTTTTGTTTAGTGAGGATAGTACTTGGATCCTTGACTGTTTCTTTGCCCTTGGACACAGCTCCCATTCTGGAGGAGGGAATGATGGTTGGGAACCTGCTCACCTAATTCTGAGTTCAGAGGTTATTAGATAATATGTGTCCTGAATGCCCCTTCTACACCTGGATAAGATGTAAGATGAAACAGTAGAAGGCACACCACTCTGATATCAGAGTCCTGATGGAGGTGTTGAGTGGAACGGCAAAAGCTGCGTTGCTAGGGCATGTACAGTGCCACCATTGTACAGTAACTATGGACAACCATGGGTAAAAGCCCTGTAGGATGAGGGGGAAGTCAGACCAGAGCAGTTTCTGTTCTGTGATTTTTTTATACACTGGTTGTTCATGTGATTTTGTTTGAATTAAGAGGTCTACTATGGCCAAATATAATTTAACCTTAGTAGAGAAATGGTGAGGACCAAACTGTAGGCCTGGGAAGGCCTGTTCAGGGCAAACCAATGAGAGGAAGAAATTCCAGATTCTAAGAAATGAGACATGGGGGATTATGTTCCAAGCAAAGTTTGGACCATAAAGAGAAACCTGGGAAAGACAGATAGGTGGGGTCCAAAGGGAAGTGAGGCTGTATTAACAGGCATAGAACTAATCAAAGATGGTGGGACACAATGGGAAGTAGAGATATACTAACAGATATATAACTGATGAAAGATGGGAAGTAACTATTTAGTTCCAACAGGCTATGCTGGAACCCACAATCAGGTCTCAATTTCTATCTGGGGTTCTTTTATTATTTTTACAAAGGTAACAGCTTTATTGACATATAATTCACATATACAATTCACCCATGTAAAGTGTACAATTCAATGTTTTTTAGTATATCCACAGAGTTGTACAACCATCACCACAATCAATTTTAGAACATTGTCATCACCTACCTGGGGTTCTTGACTCTACAAAGTAAATGGAGAAATTGGGGAAAGATCAACTAAGATGACAAGAGGATTATAAAGTAGTAGCTCACAGGGCATGAAAAGAGATGGGACTTGAGTCCTAGGGAAGGAGGCTGCGGAAAGATCTGGTGTTTAAAATAGGGAACTACTAAAAGGATGATATTTGGCCTATGTTTCTATTAAGGACAAACAAAAAACTGGGCTTGATTACAGCAAGAGGATTTAGGTAAAACATGAGGGGGAAAAACACACCCAACTTCCTTGTAATGTTTGTAAATTTCTGGGTTATGTCATCCTAGGAAATAAGACTGATGAATGGTCATCACAGGGTGAGTTTTGAATAATGGGTTCTCCCAGTTTCACGGTGTTGGTAAAATAATCAGGCACCCCTTCAGAACTGGCTGAGTGCCCAACCTTTCTGTGATGTATTGACCAGCTGAACCCCATTTACTAAGGAGAAGCTTCTAGATAGCCCTGTTACACACTAGATGAGTGATGGCCCTTTGGATCAATGAACAGAGGTTGTAAATAAAATTTTCCTGCTCATATCAGCCTCATGGTAGTAAACCAGAAAATATGTCAGGGGCATCAGAGCCCACAGCTACAGATCTCTCCCTGATTGTTTGATAAATTCTTCTTCAAAGAATTTTGAGCTCCTGCTGTGGGCCAGTTATAAGAGAGACCCTAGAGATAAAGCAGTGGTTCTTAACCAGGGGTGATTTTGCCCTCCAGGGGACTGTTGGCAAGGTCTGGAGGCATCTTTGTTCACAATTGGGCAAGGGGAAGGGTGTTACTGGTCAGAGATGCTACTAAACATCCTACAGTGCACAGGACAGTGCTTTTCAACAGAGAATCATTCAGTCCCAAATGTCAGTAGTGCAGAGGTGGAGAAACTTTGAGATAAAGAATTAAGATTCAGTCCCTGCTCTCAAAGAATTTTGTCTGTTCATTGCAGTGTTTCTTAATATGACTTGAAATGTATGCTAATGAAAATTTCTACATTGAAAACAAAATTCTTCAAGTTCCTTATCTGAAGCAATTATAAGTAAAACCGAATTTCCTAATTCTATTTGGGACTGACAGCATGGTGCTATCAATGTAAAGCGTTCATTACATTCTTACTAATAAACTCAGTTATCAAACCTTATATTTAAGAAATATTTAGCAGAAGGAGGACAGTATCTTTTATCATCTTTATCAGCAGAGTGAGCCTATATTTTTTATTTGAATGTATATATAGATTATAGTTGGGTAGAAAATAACCTACAAGTTGGGAATATATAGTAAACCTTAATGGTTCATTTCCTTTACCTTGAACTTATTCATAATTTCAGCAGGGCATAGTTAAAATCTTACTTTACTTAGAAATCCCTTGGTTTAATAACAGTTGCAGATGAATTATTTGCAATATTTTGGAACTAGTTATTTCAAGCACTCTTATATACTAGTTGCTATAAAATCAACCAATAATGTTAATTAAAATAAAATACCAATTTATTAAAGTGGCACCCTAAGGACCTCAAATACACCCTATTTTGTTTCGTTGATGTGGGAGGTCAGTTATTTGACCTGGTGATAGTGAGCTGCTCTGGAAAATTGCCTTTTTTATTTAATGAGGAGTAAATTTGGCCAGAATGACCTCTAATGCTTTTTCCCCTGCTGTTCAAGTTTTTAGCTTAGCAGCTTTTGAGTGTGGCTTTTAGAGGCTTGGCATCCTCACCCTTCAGCTCAAAATCTCCCTTTATCATTGTGCCAAGTGCTCTGGGCATTCCAGTTAACTGGGATTGTCTTGAAAATAATTGAAAAATATCTGTAATTCAGACTCTTCACTAATTTATACTGGTTTTTGCCCCCAAAGGATCCAAATTCCTGTGGGTTCATTGGGCTTCAAACCCAATATTTAAGAATCATCACAAAGTACATACTTTTGAGTTGTTGATGCTTAAAAACCGAAAGCAGAAAACTCTTCTGAGCCTCAATTTCCTCACTTCTAAAATGGACTCTAAATCTTTTCTTGTTTTTTAAAATTAATTTGCTATTTATGATTATTCATGATTATATTGACATGCTCTGTCAGTAGCTGGCTACCTTTCTCCCTTCCTTCCTCCCTCCCTTCCTTCCTTCCTTCCTTCCTTCCTTCCTTCCTTCCTTCCTTCCTTCCTTCCTTCCTTCCTTTTTTCCTTCCTTTCTTCCTTCCTCCTTCCTTCCTTCCTTTTGTTTGGAGTTTTCACCATTGAGAACATACTTTTTCATGCTTAAAGTATGAGAGTTTTGCCTTCAAATATAAACAAATTTTTGACCACACTTTAGAATTTTCAACTCACTCTCAAGGACTTCCTTGGTTGAGACATTAACTGTATCCTCTCTAAATCTTTCTTTTTTCCTCCAAATCAACTAGTTTTTACTTTATAAGCAAGATCAGTACCCCCAAATATGGATCTTTGTAACTTGTTCCAATTTTTTATCATTTCTGAACTGAAGCCAGCTGAAGCCATCTTGACAAGTCTGAGCAAATAGCAAATATCAACATCCCTGGGGACTAATCCTCTTTTTTTAAACAACTCTGAAAAGCTGTTCTTTAGGTTAGTTGGCCCAAACATTATGTAAATGCTTGATGTAAGTAAGGTGCTGTGTTGTTTTGTTTGTTGTGTGTGTGTGTGTGTGTGTGTGTGTGTGTGTGTGTGTGTAGAGATGAGAAATTATTAGGTCATGAGATAAAGCTTGATGGAAATCCTGTATGACAGAAGCCTGTAAGTGGGTTAGCTGGAGACAGTTGTGAGGGTTGGAGACGTAAAGATCACCATAGCTGCCTGTCTCAAGCCAAAAAATGATGGGGCCTGAGAGTTTGCCAGTGGCCCACTCTGTGAGCCCTGTGGGGATCATGTGCCTCAGACCAGGCACCATGGTTCCAGGCTGATGGTTCTTATTTGTTTGTGTGACAGGCTGCAAACTTCTGACTGGAGTAGAAGCAAGGCATTGAACCATCAGGGAATGCTAGGCTCACTCTGGCCACAGCAAGACTTTGCCCTCCTCTTGATTCCCTGACATGCACGTAGCCAAGTGGACTTGTCTCCAGCGAAGGCTGGGAAGGGGAGCAGGCAGAAGATATACTGCCCCAGTACAACCCTGGTACCAATACAATACTCTAGGGGTAGCCTTCACAGATCTCAATGGGCAAGTATCCCAATGCAACACCACAACAGCCTCTCTCCAAGAAGCTCCCAGAGGTAAATGGCAAGGCTCATGGATGAGGTTAGCTGGGGTGGGTGGGGAGGCCTGTTGCAGGTACCTATCCCAGGGCTGGGGGATAGCTCACAGTGGCTCAACACCAAGGGTTGGCTGTGGAGCCCACATTTATCACCCAACTGGAGCTGACATCTGAAGAGAAAAGGACATTGCCAGACACAACAAAGAGAAATCTGTGGCTTGAGGTTTTATAATGTAATTACAGCCTACCAATGCCTTCTTTTCCACCTGTATGTCACTCAGCTTTAAGCACTTGCTTCTAAATGGAAAATTGAGAATTCTGTTTCCTTGAAGATGGCGAAGAAGCAGCTCTTGCCAGTACTCTGTGAAGTTGGAATATCCTGCTGGCTGGTGTAGAACAACTGCCTGATGCTGTGGGGGGCAGCAGAAACAACCACAAACATGGTGAGAACAGATCTCAGGTGGATGGGAAATGCTAGTCCCTAGGCACATTTGTGTTGGTTGTATTTGAAACTAGAATACACATGCCATGCTCAGGAAATCCACAATGGGAGTGAAAATGGAAAAAGACTGCACCATGTATATGCTGAAAGGATGGAGTCTGGCTAGGGCAAAAGAACCGACTAGTTAGCCTGATAAAAACAGCTATTTCATTATTTATCATTATGTCCCACTGGAAAAAGAAAATTTAACAACACAGGAAAAGAGCAGGAAAAAGAAAAGCCATTTTTGGTGTATGGTACAGGACCAGCTAAAGCTGTAATCTTACACACAGAGGCCTGGTAATAAAAGAACAGCCTTGCAACTGCTTTTCCTCCTGTTTGTGTTCACAGTAACAGCTGGATACATACTAATTGCAAAAAGTGAAAGAAAGAGCTTTAAGTTTAAAAGAAGGCATGCCATGATCAGTCTCTTGCCAGCACAATTCCAGACACAACTGTGAGGTGGCACCTAGCAAGTCTATTTGAAATGCACACTCACAGTTCTTCACTTGTGTGGTTGGCTTTAGGCTGTCCAAGGAGAGCATAATGCACCTTCCAGTTGCATCGCTTCTACCTATCAAGAAATGGCGTAAACAGGGGTTCTCGGCCATGGCACCAGTGACATTTGGGCTGAATCGCTCTCTCTGGTGGGTGCTGTCCTGTGTGTTGTGGGATGCTACCCACCAGGTGCCAGCAGCACCTTCTTCCCCAGCTGTGACAACCCTAAGTATCTTTAGGCATTGCCAGATGTTCCCTGGGGGCCATGACCACCCCAGGTGATAACCACTGTGCTAAACTAATAAGAAATGACTTTCTCTTCCCTCTCAGACCCTACTCCCAAATATCTACCTACCCGGAAAACTGTACTGGTAAGACATCTCCACATCCACCAGCAACAAATTTTCCTCTCTTTCTGAGTGGCCTTCAGTAATATGTTTGATTTTCAAGACTTTTGGTCATTCAGAAAAATGCTTTTATTGCCCTTGAAAATAAGGTCATTTCCAGCTAAAAACCATCCTATTAGAGAACGTTCAGACACAGAATTTTACACACTAGGGTCTCTGTGAACTGAAAGTGGCCTTGGGTACTTGAAACTCAACTCCTCCAACCCCACACCCTTTGCCACATTTTTACAAATGAAGAAACTGAGAGCTAGAGGGGGAAGTGACTTGTTCAAGGTCATACATATTCCTAATCCTCTTTGTCTGGAGGCATAGGCCAATAGAATTCTTCTTTGCCCAACATGCCTGAAGAGCTTAGGTCTCTAAACACAGAGAACTTGTAGTGCTTTACAAGCAACAGCTTGGGCCAAACAATGTCAGTTAAGGAATGCAAAATTTAAAAATGATAGAATGCTGTAACCAATTAGTGCAAACAAACATTTATTGTGAAATATTCAGCCTACCCTTTATTAGGTATTACATCATCAAAGCACTTTGTGGCAATGAAAATAGCTTTTTTACCCTTCTGATTCACCCAATATTCCATTAAAGCTGCAAAAAATGTGCAATTTGCTTGAAAAATAGGTTGCTCTTATTTACTCATTTGTGAAAAGTCAAAAATAAAAAAAAGAAAATGATGCTAGCTTACAGGGCCTCTAGAGCCAATTTGCCTTCCTGCTTCCGAATTACCCCCCAAAATAATTAACAAAGATAATTTGTTTTAAATGCCTTTTTATAAAACCAATGCACCTTTCTCCATATTATAATCATAAAATTAAAAAAACACACGCACATTATTTACTTTCTTGGAAAAAAGGTGGCCAGCCGTTGTTTTTTGATCGGGAGCATGTGTATTTCCTGGGAATTCATTTTCTTGAATTTTATGCTCCGGCTTTTGACAGGTTTCCTAAGGGGCTCTGTGTTTCCCATGGACTCTTCTCCTTGACTGTTGATGTCGTAGCCCTGAAATACAGAATCTTCTCTTTTGAAGGAGAAGTTTTTGGTGGACACGCCCGAGAGACCTTTGATCTTGCCACAGAAGATAGTAGGCATGGCATCTTCCACCGAGACAATCACCTTGGCCGCCTGGGAGTTGCTCACCATCTCAATGTTATTTTCAGCCTTGACCTCGCTGCTGGGCTGGCTGGGCTGGCTGAACGGCTGGGTGGTGTCACTGCTGCCCAGGTGGCTATCCATCATGGCTGAGGCTTCGTGGGGTGTGGCAGGGGCAAAGGGCATCTCCATGCCTCTGTGCAGTTTCTCCTGCACCTTGTGACATGAGCTGTCCACTGACCTGCTGCTATTATACAGAGTCTCAGGGGGAGGCTCAGACTTCCGGTGGGCTGTCAGAGACAGGTCTAGGGCTGCATCCTCCTGGCAGATTGGGGGACTGACTGCGCCAGCCTTGAGCCAGGGCACTGACTTCATGGAGAGATCCAGGGCCTCATTCTCACTCCCCATCTTGATGACTGTGTGGCGGTTGAGCTGGAAATACTCCTTGGGCTGGAGGATGTCAAAGGGCTTCAGTTCCTCCTTCTCCAGAGGGGTCTGAGTGCCTTTAAAGGGGTGTAGGCCAAAGGAAGATGGCGGCTTGGATAAACTGGGGCTGAACTTGGACTCAGAACTCTGAGGCACTGGGATGGGGATGGGAATGGGGATGGGTACAGGCAAGGGGACAATCACAGGGTAGGGCACCAAGAGGGTGGCTGGAGGGACCAGGGGGGACAAGGGGGAGTTAAAGGGCTGGGGGGGCACAGGGGCATATCCAGGAGGAGGCTGACAGGGTGGGGAGCCAAGAGTGCTCTGTGAGGGAAACAAATTCTGGAGCACAGCTTCAAATGGCAATGTGGGCTCCTGTGGCTGGCTGGGGATGCGCAAGTCCAGGAGCTGGGGCTGGGCCTCGGGGTCCTCGGCTGCCTGGAAGAGGTTGTTGTGGATGGCACTGGAGGAGCATGGGGCCTCCTGTGGCAGGACCAGAGGGGAGTTGAGGTGCTGAAAGACATGCTGCTCCAGCACCACAGGCAGCTGCACAGGGCCCTGTGTGGTCATAACATAGGTGGCATTGCCATTAGGGTTGAGCTCAGGTGCAGAGCTTCCCTCCACCTGCATGTGAATGGGCATCACCACCGGGGTCTCCCCAAGGCACAGGGGCTGCAACACAGTGGCCGCCACTTTTAGAGCCATGCCGCTCTGGGACTCAGCTGGGGGGTTCAGAATGGATGGGGCCGGCACCGTCACCAGCGCCTTCTTTACCAGGTCTGTGGAGTTGATGTTCCAGGCCTCTGTGGTGATCAGCTGGGCCATACCATTCTCCAGTCTGTTATTGGCCAAGGCAGGAGAGGAGTTGGTCATGTCCATGGAGAGGTTCTGTGACTGCAGATCATCCATCACTCACCTTTGATGCCACTCAACCTGCAACATAGAACACACAATATGAATTTTCCTTCAGAGACAATTTATAATTGCCCTAAGAGCTATCTTCACATCTTTTAAAAGTTTCCATGTCTTAGTTAACCATGGAGTACACTCATCTCTCTATGTATACATACATGTTATAGGCATTTCCTAATATATACGAACACACTCATGTGATCAGCTGTGTGTGAAGAGCCCCAATTTAACAGAGGATTTTGACATAAACAGAGATGATGTAATGACTAAATTGCTAAGTGGGGTTAAACAGAGTATTTTAACCATCATACTCAGCCTTCAACAGACACAAAGAGTCATTCCACTTTGCTATATCAGACAGTTAAGATATGCAGATATGTGACTTGTTCAAATTCAAATAGGCAATAGAGTCTGTCCTTTCAGAAAAAACCCCCACCACATTAGAATATTCTATGAAAATGGAAGAGGGCCATCCCAAAACTGTAATTGAAATTTTTTTAAAAAAATTAAAAACAAAACTCTGTAGTAATAATTATTCCAAAAGAGGCTTGATAAGGGGAAGAGCAGTGCACTTAGAGAAGAGTCATTACAGTTGTCTCACCATCTCCCTCCTACCAGTGACATCCCCTTTCTTCATAATTTTCCACCAGTGAAGATGCAAAACTTGCATGAATGCTCATAGGATCCAACGTCACTTTCGCCGCCATCTGTTTGATCTGTGACCTCTCCTAACGTCTAGCTGTCAAAAGGAGGGGATATTGATGATTCTAGGGCTGGAGAAATGAATCACTTGTTGGAAACAAGCATGCTCAGAGGTGAGATACACTCTCTTAATGTCCATTGCACTGGCCATTGGAGAGGCCAAAGAACCCAGCACAGGTGCTTCCTGGAGGAAGCAGGGCTGTAGCTGCCAATATGACTCTCCATGGAAACGCCTCCATATTTAGCCTGGTTACCATGGAGAAGGCAGGCACCATGTATAACTCCAGGATCTGTGCAGCCCTGGAGTCTGGTTGGGATCAATAATAATTCAATAATCCTCAGTCTCACTCTGCATCTCTGATTCTAGACCTCACCTCTCTGAACTGTATAGACGTTAGTCCTGTGATCATCTAGTCTTTCCTTGCTCACCACCAAGTTACCAGCACAACCTCAAAAACAAGTAAGAGAGGTGGCCCAGCACATCATGGGATTAGAAATAAACAAACAAGACATTGCTACAGGAAGCATCTTTAACAAATGAACAACTCTGTGATGTTTCTAGATCATTCAAATGTGTCAAATGCAGAGAACAAGGAGTTTCTGTGAAGCATGAGGAGGGGAAGGCAAGAGGAAGGATGCTATGCAAAGCATCACTTTGTGGAGGAAGACTGGTGGATGATGCCCTTGGCAGGGTGCACTGTGGTGCCTCTGAGGAAGCGTCCAGAGCCTGACTCTTTAGGGGCAAAGTGCCCTCTGGAAACCACAAGGTGACCCAGCATGCAGGCCAATAGTGCACTTGGGGCAGAGTAGGGAGGCAGCCTGTCCCCAGGAAGATGAGGGACCTTGCCCAAGCTGCAGGGCCTGTTTTTCCTGAGAGGAATTCTCCCTGATTCAGTCCAGAAAGCACCATATTTCCAATACACCATCCATTCATTGCTGCATGCAGGCATTCATTCATTCAACTAACCAATTAATTTGTTGAATGCTTACTGCATACTAATACTTTCTGGGGGCTAGAAATGCTGTCATGGGCCAGACAGACAAGGTTCCTGCCTTCAAGTAGATTACAGTCTAGTGTGGACACATGCCTTTGATTAGACAGAGATTTGCTAGCATTAGAAGGCATCAAAATTATGCCAGAAGAGGCAGCAACATCAGCAGAACAAAGCTTTGTGGGCTACTCGCTAGCAGCCCTGCGAAGGCCCTGAGAACCTAAGATCTCCTCCAGTAGGGTCTGCCCCATCCCTCTTACTGGCCATAACTCTCAGGAAGTGGTGAGAAAAGGCTGAAGAGAAGCTGGGTGGGGTTGGCAAGGACAAGGACAGCAGTCAGAGAAGGCACCCATGACCACCCATCTGAGGTAGCTTCTGATGACCTGCAAGGGAAGTCACTGAGAGAAGTCATATTCTGTGTTTCCTGTGGGCTTAGGATTAATCAAGCAGTGAAACTGTTTTTGTCATAATGGGCTGTACCTATCCACCCTTCCAAATGTGGTGGCCTCCCTCCCTCTCTGCCTCCCTTAACACTCCCCCCACCAAGGGAGAGACAGCAACTTCTCAATGTCTCCTTCCCCTGCTCCTGGCACACACATTCAGCTTAGGTGCCAGCTCTCATTTCTTCCTACAAAAGCCCTGGTACTGGGCCTGCAACTTCCCTGGAACCTTCCTGCTCAGAGTGTGAGGAGGATTAGAATTCAGGGTCAATTCCAGGCTCCTTTTCCCTGTGGAAGCTGTGAGGGCCACAAACACCCCTCCATGCATTTTGTTTCTTGGCAGAGAGGCCCCTATAGTTCCTCATTCAACACCAAGTGCAGTTCCCTGCAGAGGTGTGTGCGAGAGAGTGCTTGAGAATAACATTTATTCAAAGTAGTGGCCAGGTTCCTTTCAGAAAGTCATTGAACTATTTGCTCATCTCTTTTTTCTACCAGGGACCTCCTCAGTCCCTTTTGTCGGGGAAGGAGCTGAAGGATCCCCAGAGTTCCTATCCCTGGGCAGTGAGTGCAGCCCAAAGAGGCTATGGTTGTGTTAGGGGATGGCTAGGAGGCCTCTATTTTCTCAGCCTGCTTCTAGTTACCCATCTACCACACCCTGCCTTCCTGAGACAGATGTCATGTGGGTGGGAGGGTAAGTCAGTATCCATGAGTTCCAGGGAGGCCATCAGACCCCCTTGCCAGGGCCTCAAGTCTCTGTGAACAGGACTGAGGCCAGATGGATTGCAGGACAGGGCACAATGCAGTGGGGGTGAGCAGTGTGCACCTTAGGGACAAAGGGACAAAATCTCACTTCCGCCTCCTTCCGCATGATAGCTTTGGACCTGTCTGATGATTCAGCCAATGTAAGCCCTGAGAGCACCCTAGCCCTTTCTCTAGAAAGCCACCCCCTGCTGATATTGCCTTTCCTCCAGCAGTGAGTCCCAGCTCTCCACCAGGTACCAGGTACCTCTTTCTCCCTGCTCCTCCTGCCCTGTCATTCATCCTGCTAGCAGGCACCTTAACTAGGGGACAGCAGATGGGGGGCCTGAGTGCACCCAGTATGGGCAGAGCATGCCCTGAGAATAACAACCAGCTCTGGGATGCAGGTTCAAAGGGGAAGTCTCTCTCCCTCAGATAAGCCATGAAGTAAGATAATAACTAGAGAGAATGAGAAGGCCTGTCCTCCATGCTGATCAGGATGGGGTGTGGGGTGCGCAGAGAAGTTAGTCAAATCAAGGAGTGTTTCAAGAGCCACCAACTAGTGCTCAAGCAGAAGGGGGCAGTGATTTCTTCAGAGGCTACTGGGGACATTTTATTTGGAGTTTTAAAACATTGTTGGCAAATGGATTTAAATGAAGTCACCCACCCATTCTCCTGTGCCCATTACCACTAGAAGTGTGGGGCAGGTTGGTTAACAAGGCAACATGGCAGTGAGAAGTGGGCAATCTGGATCTGCAGGTTTCAGGAGACTCTTACCCTCTTGGCCCTTGGCTGGGGAGGGAGGGCTGGGGACTAGGGGTTGGGTGTAGCCCAGTGTAAGCCATGTGCCTCCTGGATGGAGACGCTGGGGAAAAGCCTCAGGGCCCAGGGTAGATGGGGAGTTGGGATGGGACTGTCTGGGGCAGCAGTTGGTCTCAGAGACCTAAACCCCTCATCTTACTATTACAAAGAACTAAGTGTGCCAGGGGTGGATTATCCCAGGATCTTCCCCTCAGTCTGGAGCCCTCTTTGGCCTTTGCCATTACCCAGAAAACTCCTGCTCACCTATTAGACTTTGGGGTCTTATCCTCTGAGACATCCCCCAACTCACTGAGCTCCCACAGAACCCCGGCTTATCCTTGTCTAGTCCTGACCTTCTCTTCATACTGGGATTGCCTATTTACTCGTGTCTTCAGGAGGAAAGAACTGTCTCACCACCTCATCTTTATATCTGTACCTGTGAATAGCAGGTGCTCAGAATGAAGGAGAGCATGAATGAATATCTATACCCTTCTGAGCTTGGTCTTCTCATGCCCAGGCTCTTGCTATAGGCCCACAATTTATAGAATCATGGCAGTTTAAGACTGGAAGGAGCATTAAAGCTTACATTTCTATCCTCTTCCTGACTCTTTTTATAGATGAGGAAACTGCAGCCCTGAAAGGCTAACTAAAACTCCCCTGAGGCCAATGAAAACGGATGTCACCACACTCATTGTGGAAAGAGCAGAGGGCCAGGCCCCACAGGAATCATGGAGGGTAACATGGCAGCCACCTACCTTCACCAGCCAGTAGAAGCCTCCAAGGAGACAGTGGATGCAAAAGCACTTTGTGGACAGAAAGAAGTCCGACAGGGGTGAGTGTTTATGAATTCATCCTGGGTTCCTGTGTTTCTCTGACATACCCAGAAAAAGAACCAAGCAAAGCCACATGTGTGCTGCTTTCCTTATAAGGATTTATAGTCTGAAGAAGATGACCTGAGGCCTAACTTCAGTCAGTGACCCACCCTGCTTTTGTGCCCCACCACACATTTCCACCAGCCATGCCTACCTCTCGGGCCTGCTGCTTTCAGAGCATTGCACAAAGCACTCATTTCACTCTATGGGCTTCCATATAAGTGGACATTTTTATATGAGGATTCATTTATGGCTTAATTTAAAAAGTGAAAACACTTGACCACTCAGATAAATTAACTATTGTCCAGGTCCTAGAGTCCATCTATTTTCTCACTGTGGGCATTTGACACTTTCTAACTCTCTCACACACACACACACACACACACACACACACACACACACACTCTCATACACACACACAAACAACCTAATACTCTCATTCTTAATGCCTTCAGCCACATCCTAAATGATCTCACGGGCCCCCTGAAATGCCTGCACAAACTCAAACTGAAGGAACTTCAGGATTTGACTGTGAACCCCCACTGATCCACGGTAGGGTCCCTGAGACTATCTCAGGCAAAACCTGTTTCTGAGGTGGAAATTGGGACAATGGCACTGGGGCATGTTGAGAATCTCTCTCAAAGATCGTGTTCCTGAGAGGGGACTGATTTTATTTGGTGATTTGAATGCATCTGCACCACAGAAGCAGCTATCAAGATGACCACAAGCCCCCAGTCCACAGCAGAAAGCCCTCCTGCACAAATGTTTTAGGAATGAGTACTTGGTATGGTGGGCAGGGGTTAGTTACCTCATAGCAACTCAAGGCAGAGGCAATTGCCTTTTTGGGGGACCTGTGAGGACCCTAGGACTAGAGGAGTGAGGTCTCTGGAAAGGTGAACTCAGCCTCAAGGGAAGCCATCTTACTGATAAGGGCTATCATGGACAGATTCCACCCCCAGAAACCAGCCGACCCAGTGTGAGCTTCAAAGTTTCCTCCTCTGGCCTCTATCCCAATATAGGAATTCTGGAAAGGCCTGGGACCCTGGCCCTGCTCCTGGTGATGCTCCCTTCAACCCCAATGGCCTGTCGATATGGCCTGCTTTCCTCTTCCACTAAAATAAGCCTCATGTAATATATGTATATATTCTGATAATTCTCTGAAGATAAGTGTGTTCCAACTGTAGAATCTCGACAGCTTTGCTTTGTGGAGCCTGTAGGCAGTTATCAGTCATTTCAGGTCAAAATTGGGTCATCTCTATCCTTGTGGCTCAAAGTGGGGTCCTTGGAGCAGCAGCAGCATCTCCTGAGAGCTTGGCCCCGCTCAAACATCCTGAATTAGAATCAGCATACCAGCAAGCACTGGTGATTTGTGTGCACATTAATATCTGACAAGTTCTGGCTTAGCATTGGTTCTCAGACGTGGCTGCACTTAGAATCACCTGGGAACTTTAAAAAATACTGATACCTGGGTTCCACCACCAAGACTGATTTAATTGGTCTGGGGTACAGCTGGGGCATTGGAGTTTTTTAGGACATTGGGGATTTTAAAAATTCCCTGGGTGATTCTAATATGTAGTCAAGACGGGAACCCTTCATCCAAAGGCCAGAGAATAAGGCAGCTGGTCAGCCAACCTTCTTCTTTGTGGCTGACCTTGCTTCATGCTTCACAGAAAACACAAAAGCCATCCATCTCAAGCTCCCTCAAGTTCCCCACAGGCTCACAGTGTCTCCCCATGTCTCCCAGCCCCAAGAGATGATGAGATGACTTTCCTGGGACTCTCTGCTAAGAATCCTACCCTCTTCCAACAACACCCTATTCTGAGTCTATTTTCTACTTTCTATCTTGTATATCAGCTATATTCTCAATGACTGACCCAATTCTATATAAAAATTACCAGCCACTTACTAGTAGTTAAATAAACAAAACATAAGTTTCATCCTTTAATACAACATGGATATGGTTTCACCATTCAGGACCTGATATGCACTAAATATCTAATAGGTAATTCCAACTGGGTTAAAAATGCTTTAGCTCTCCCAATAAGGTGTAATAATTGTCAATTACTTGCCCTAGTGATTACATTTTCTGAACTTTAAACATCAGCACAGGGCCTTTCTACTGAAGTTGTGAACATAATTACCACATGAATGTCTTCCCAATTTGTTTACAATACAAAGAATACACTAAATAGTCACCCACTTTATGGCCAATTGTCTTTTACACCCAGAGATCTACACAGCTTTCCAAAAGGAATATGACTACCCAGGTTAGCTTTGAAAATGAGCTCCCAAACATGTTAATTTATTAAAACAGTGGTGGCCATGCGGTTTATGACTGAGTGTCACCTTCATGAAGATGAATAAATAGTGGCTGTGGGGAAGTTCTGTCAGAGAGAATAGAGTGCAAATCTTTGCTTTTATGTAATACTGGTGAAAAAATGAAAGAGGTGGGTAAGTCAGACAGAGGAAGTCGTGGGCATCATGAACTGGCCAATGAACACCAAGGCTTTCCCAGAGAGTGGGGTAAGATAATCCGGGGGTTTCCATAAAACTTAGTTACGTTCATTTTATGACTTTATCCTTTTTATTCCAATTTTCTATTTTATGACATATGTAATAAATACAGGAAGACATATAATTTAATAATATGTTGAAGGGATGTGCGATTCTTTTTTTCTGATAGGAGTGCAAAAGTGAAAAAGTTGCAACTCAGTCAGAGAGATGATGCTCTCAAGACCCAGTGAGAGTTCCAGGGTCCCCCTGCCTGAAAAAGTCTTGGGGTCATTGGTCCAGTTTACTCCTCCTATTTTTCAGAGCAGGAAGCTAAGGTTTGGAGGTTACATGAGGTTCAGAGATTGTAGAGTTCACAGCCTAAGGGGTCCCTTCCTAAATCTCTATCTTTACCAGCACTGAACACCAAAGAATGTGAGATGGTCTGATTCAATTGTCAAAATGTCAAACAGATTGTTCGATGCTTCTTTGTCTCTGTATCTATTTCTGTTCATCAGTTTCTGATGTTCATTATATTCCATAAATGAGTGAGAACATGTGATATTTATTTTTCTCTGACTGTCTTATTTCGCTTAGCATAATGCTCTCCAGTTCCATCCATTCTATTTCAAATGGTAAGAATATAAGGATATCAATGGACACAGACACTGGGGGAAGGGGGAGGGCATGGGTTGGGGGGTAGGGGAGGCCAGGGGGAATGGGGGAAAAATGAGACATATGTACTACTATTTGTAATACTTTAAACAACAAAAATAATGTCAAACAGAGTTTTATGGGTGAGGTTATTGATGAAAAAAAAAAGATGAAATAAATCCTTGAGTCTGTGATACCTAATAGACAAGAGATTGAAATAGAAGAGATGAAATTCAAGATACATACTAGTATACACACAAGCTTTTTATGACTGTGGGAAAGACATTTTATGTCCTGGGACTCAGTTTCTTCTTCTGTAACATGGGATACTGCCCTACTCTCATGGTGGGGTGGAAAGTTAACTCAGGCCTCCCAAGAGTAGTGTCTACTGAGGAGTCAAGCCTAGCCTTCTAGGAATTGCTGTGGACCATGAAGGATGGGTAAGTTAAGTGTGGGCATTCTGGGAGAATTGAGAGAAGAAGGAAAGTACACAGGCGGGTGGGGGAAAGGGCAAAACTGGGGTGGGTCTGGCTGGGCCACTCCCATGACCACTAAGAAGATCCCTCCCCCACCCTTGGAACTTTGAAGGCTAGGCCACAGGGGTATGAGGGGAGCAGCTTGTAGGGAGGGACCAGGAATGCTGAAGACTGAGACATTGGAGAACTAAGATGGGTTCTTCTCAGAGTTCTGGTCTGTCTTTAAACAAGGTCAGTGGAGGGAAGGCTGAAAGAAAAGGAGAAGATAAGAAGACCTCTTCAGCTTCAGTCAGAGCAAGGTCTGTCTCTCTTGGGACTAACCTTTCCATCGCAGGGCAGTCTCTGTGGGTTAAAGACATCCTACTATATGCCAAACGTACCTACTATGTGGTCTCTGCTGGGTCTCAGGTTAGGGCTGGGCCTCAGCAAGTAAATAGGTTTGTGCAAATCTGGTTGAAAAGAGAGATAATAAAGCTGGACAAATCAGAAGAATACAGGGAAATTTTCACAACTAGAACCAACAGCTCACAGGCCTGGTTTTCTGTTGGTGGCCTTGACTGGATTCCACCAGAGCACAAGAGGGATATAGGAGACTGCCCTGCCTCTTTTCTCACCCAGGTGGAGAGTGTGAGCTATCTTTGCATTTCTAATCTCACTTCATATTCCTGATGACCTCCAGCCTGCTCACAAAGAACCTATGGCAACCCTGGGGCCTTGCAGGCCTGGGTGTAGGACTAGAATAGGGAACCAGGTTCACATCCATTCATTTATTTATCCTTTCAAAAATTATCTGAGTACCTACTGTGTGCCAAGCAGGCATTTCCTATTCCTCCACCCTGGCGCTGTTTTCTTCATAGGCTCATTGCCCTCTCTCAGCTCAATTCCCAAATTGGTATTCTGCCAGGGTTATTTGCTCCTAACAGGGCTCCTTCAAGGCCCATTTTTCTTGCAGAGGTAAAGGAACAGTCTTTAAAGAAGAATGTTAGCCCCTAGGCAGCAGCGGAAAAATACTTTGGTGCAGGGACCTCTCTAAGATAGAGGAGAAATGCTTATTCTCCAGAGAGGGCTGCCTCTGAAACTAAAGGAAAAGAAGTGCCCTTCTAAAGTCCTGGTGAACCTCAGTGGAAGGTGAGAGGTGCATCTCAGAATCACAGGAGAAAAACCATGAAGAACTGCTGTGTGGTAGGGCACACTCACTTGGATAGTGGGCTGTGAGAGTCAGTGAGTATCTGTTCCTGGATCCAGCCAAGGCCTCAGAGCCTTCAGCTGTACATGCAGAACCCCCAACAAACCTCAGGTGCTGCTGCCGGAGCAGCCATCTTGTGCAGAGGCAGAGGTCACATTTAAGGTCTCAGGCCAAGGTCTGTTGCCTTAAAAAGCTATGTTTTTTTTGGAGATTTCTCTGGCAAAAGAGAAACCTCTACCCACCGAACAAAAAAGCAGGGTGAAACCTGCTTCTGGAAGAAAAAAAAATACTTCTAATTAGATTGAGATGCAAAGGTTAAATTTTTGTTCTGGGAAAAGGGCTGTTTATAATCTCGTGTCATTAGCAGGACATTTTCCAGAGACTAGTGTGCCAGAAATAGAGTCTAAGGGGTCAACTAGAAGGAAGGGGTGTAGATTTGTGAAGTACAAAGGACTGGAGTTCAGATTTTCCCTTTATTCTAGTGCATGTGGGCCCCTCACATCACTGGCACAGAAACAGTGCCAGCCTCACCCTGGACACCCTGTGAGAGTGGTCAGAATTATAAGCTTTGAACTCAGACAGACCTAGGTTCAAATTTCAGCTCTGCCTACCTTTTTGAGCTGTGTGACCTTGGGCAAGTTAGTTCTAAGCCTCTGTGCAAAATAGGGATTAAAAAAGAGCTGGGATGGTTGTAGGGAATAACCTATGTAAAGTACTTAGCACAGTGCCTGGCACATGGAAAGTGCTCAGTAAAATATAGCTATCATCATCATCACCATCACCACCACCACCACTATCATCATTATCATTGTTGTCATCTTATCACCAGAGTCATTGCCATCATTATCAGACCCACTGCTCAAATTTCCTCTGAGCATCTTAAGTAGCATAATGATCCCAATAGGTTTGTACATTCAGTTCCCAAGTTAAACCCTGTTTGTTCAAAGATTCATTTTAAAATCAGCTGCTAAGAACTGGGAAGACATTTACTAAAGAATTAATGTTACATCTGATGGTAAGGTTTCTACAAAAACTCACTTAATCCCCAACATAGCTGAAATATTGAACATTTACATTGAAAATAGAAAGCCATGGTTTATAGCATTGGAAATGAAAAGGAAAATAATTAAATATTAAAAAAAACTATTTCTCATTCAAACTGAAAGGCTGGGAAAGGAAGAAGAGGTAGCCAGAACCTTTTGTAGCTTAAATATGGAGTCACAAACATGTTGGGGTCCAGAATGAGCCTCCTCAGAATGCATCACCTTGGCATGCAGATTATTTCTAGCTGAAAACAAAGTCCAACAATTTAAAGAAGAGATTTTTGGTGTTTTTGCTTGTTTTTAACCTCTTACTTTACCTGCCTAAAGAAAGTCAGGTAGCGCTAGCCGGTTTGGCTTAGTGGATAGAGCATCGGCCTGTGAGACCAAAGGGTCCCAGGTTCAATTCTGGTCAAGGGCACATACCTCAATTGCAGGTTCCTCCCCAGCCCGGGCCCTGGTCGGGGCTTGTGCAGGAGGCAACAAATCGATGTGTTTCTCCCACATCAATATTTCTCTCTGTCTTTCCCTCTCTCTTCCACTCTCTCTAAAAATCAATGGAAGCCGAAACCGGTTTGGCTCAGTGGATGGAGCGTCGGCCTGTGGACTGAAGGGTCCCTGGTTCGATTCCGGTCAGGGGCATGTACCTGGGTTGCGGGCACATCCCCAGTAGGAGATGTGCAGGAGGCAGCTGATCGATGTTTCTCTTTCATCAATGTTTCTAACTCTCTATCTCTCTCCCTTCCTCTCTGTAAAGAATCAATAAAATATATTAAAAAAATAAAAATCAATGGAAATATAAACTCTGGTGAGTATTTTAAAAAAAATAAATTCAGGTAGAAAACCCTGCTTCAGGAAGGGAACCTCAGCCTATTCACCTCAGCACATAGGAACTAAGTGTGGCCAACAGGGAGGATCCAAGTAAGTCTGTTTCCCGTTGTTTCTGGATGGCCCAGCAAGAATTTGTTTACCAAATATTTACTCCTTCTCATCTACCTGTAAATTTCCTGCTTTCCCTTTGAAGTCCCAGACCCCTGCCTCCTTCTCCTTAGTCTAGAATGGTAGATAAGCCTGAACTGCCCAATGTATCCTGGGGTCCCATATTTTTAGGGAACCCACATATGCACATATGTAACAAATTTGGTCATTTTCTCCATAACATAATCTGTCTCATTTTAATTTCATTATTAGACCAGCCAGAAGAGCTTCCAAGGGTGAGGGGGAAAGCATTTTTCCACCCCCACAAGCATTGTAAGTTTCTGAAGTTACTGCTGATTGGCTATGATATATAATTTCACTTAGATCCTATAGTTTTCCTTCTGGTTGTTGACAAGAGGGGCCTAAGTAGCTCTTCTCTCCTGCTCAGAAGTGGGATTAGGGTCATTTTTTCACTCACAAGAGGAACAAAAACAAGAGAGGGGTGGAAGAAGAGAGGAAGAGGGTAAGAACAAGAGGAAGACAGAAAAAAAGATATTTTCTAAGATAATTTGCCAAGAGTTGAAGGAAAAAGGGGGAGAAGATTAAAAAGTATGTGTAAGTCCAAATAAGGAAGAGACTGCTCAGCTGGAAGTGGTAAAACAGATAAAAGAAGCTATATTGAAAACACCAAATGAGCATTATTCAGCTAGCCACAAGAGGACGCTGCTGAGCTACAACAGTTGGTTACTGCGCAATGCTGTGGGGGGAGAGGTGGGAATGGAGCTGCTTAGTAGAATGAAAATTGGGAAAAATATGAATGTGTTTACCAGTGCTAGCAGGCACATAATGAAAGTGATCCAAATTTGAGGGAAGCTTCTCCCATGCTTTAAAGCCACCAAGCACATTCACTTGTGACTTAGCTGTTCTGTCAGTCCTAGAAAACACACACACACACACACACACACACACACACACACACACACACACACATTTATTTTCTTTGGTGCCTAATCTTTATTTTTGTCTATCTCTTACCCCTCCTCGGGCAGTTAGAATTGGGGTTCCCCCATCAAAATTGGGTTTTCTAGAAAGAAGCTAATAAACTCATTCTCACTGAGGTCTATGACTGATAGGTTCAAGAATTATGTTTCCTTTATTGGCATAATAAACATAATGCAATCAGTGATAAAGCTATGGACAAACAAATGAAACTCTAATTGAGGGATTTGAGATACCAATCATGGGGTGGGACCTTCCTAATTGTCTTGAAATCTCTCCATATAGACAAGAGCCTACAACTATGACCAAGTTTGCTGGCTCCATTAAAAGGCACTTGAGGTTTTAAAAAGGGATGTGACATAGCCTCATCCTGCAAGCACTCATAACTAAGAGAGGAAGTGAATGCAAGTAGGTTCTTCATTCCCTTATAGACTCAATCCACAAACACTGTTCACACACCAGGAACCTCATGAGTATGTGCCTGCAGGGTCCAGAGATTTTAGCAGTATCTGGAATTGTCCTTATGTCACAGTACTTTATGGTCTTTACTTACCCTGTTACTGAACTGGCTACCTCCTGCAACTCTGGTTTCTGTCTTACCAGACTTTTATGCATAAGTTAGGGGCTCTCAAAGGATTATCTCTCCCCCACATACCCTCTACCCCATGCACAACATGCTATTGCAGTGCTACAGCAACAATGGAAACTTACAGACTATCACCAATAATGGTAGACATGGTGAGGAGGGTAAAGAAGGAAGCTTGGCTTTTGGTGAATCCAACTGGCTAGTTATCTTAGTAGGGCTCCTCCCATAGACTTATTTGACTGAAAGTAGTTTATTTGGGAGAAGATCACAGAAAACACCAGTAGAGTGAAGCAGCAAGACTGGGAAAGGGCTCATCAGTTTTCCAGGGGGATGCTGGGAGACAGTGGAGAACACATGCCTTGGAGTTGGCACATTTATTCACCAAAACCCATCCATTACTGATCAAGGGCAGCTCCTGGAATGTGTCAATTTATTGGCACTTCCAGCTAGCCCAGCATGCAGGCCTAGTGTGCTTTTGAGACACACACAAAGGAAGTCCTCAGGGAGAGTCACAGGTATTTGCAATAAACAGGGATATGGCAGGGGGGGGGGACCTTTTTTCTGCCAAGGGCCCTTTGGATATTGATAACATCATTTACAGGCCATACAAAATCATCAACTTAAAAATTAGCCTGCTATACTTGGTTAAACATTTGACTCACCCCTAATGCCTTGGCAGGGCCAGGCCAAATGATTTCATGGCCTTATACAGCCTGCGGGCCAGACGTTCCCCACCCCTGAGATATAGAGTCCCATGGGACATAAGGGCAAAGCACCAACCATATTTGCTTTACACCAGCCATGCCCTAGAAAGTTCCAGTGGTTATTATGTGAAGACACAAATGTCACCAAGTCAGGCCACCATGACAAGGTGTTTCCCCAATTGCTGATACTTTCTATGACCTCTGTGAAGAAGACACTCTGTTATGATAATTTCCAAGCCTGGTAAGACAGAAACCAGAGTTGCAGGAGATAGCTAGTTCAGTAAGAGGGTAAGTAAGGACTATGAAGTACCATGATGTAAGGACAAGTCCAGGTACTGCTAAAATTTCTGGACCCTGGAGGTACATACTCATGAAGTTCCTGGTGTGTGAACAGAGGCATCAGTTCACAAGAAGTGTGCCTCGAGATCCCATGAAGAGCCAGGCACAAAAGGAGGCCAGGAATGGCTCTCTTTCCAAAAGCAAGATGGTCCAGAGATTGACTGCTTGGCTAATGTGTTCCTTTGGGGCCCTCAAGAGAGTTCTTTTAATCATATTTGTGCTGGCTAGAATGTAAGATGTTCCTGAGATGAGTCACAGAAGGATTGTCTCTTCTGGTGATCTTGTGTTCCAACTCAGGGACCAAAAAACAATCAATAAACATACACTACTTCACTTTATCAGCTGCACACTGCCTAAAAATAACAATAATAATAACCTCAGCCCAAGAAGTACGCAGACAATGCAGGAAGAAGAGGGTGGAGAGTGCTCATCTTTTAAACAGGGAGCCTGCTTTCTGGAATTGTTTTGTCAGAAGCACCCCTGTGGCTGGAGGTGAGCTCTCTCAAAAGCAGAACAATGCATTCTGAAGAATCTTAGGGTTGGTCAGTCTTTTGAAGTCTAATGAACTCATTATATTTATTATTTTAAAGCAAGTATGGTGGATGCAGCTAATACAGCATAAACAGCTTGGGTGGGGCAAGTAAAAGCTGCTGTGTAACATCTGGCTAGCTGTCAATGAAGATTATAGGCATTATTTCCTATTTTCTTTGGTGGAGGAGAATTCTCCTGGAATGTATGCTTGTACTCCCATGGTGGATGAGTTGAAAGAGGTTAGTTATTGTCCCTCTAATACCCAAGGTGGATCCCCAAAGCAAGATTCATGGTGATCCTCCTTTTTTCTCACCTGCTCCACATCTGAGTTCAGTCATTAAACCTTTATTCCTGGAAGTGACATGTGAGCTGGGCCTGGCCACATGGGTAAGATTTCAGCAGAGGAGATGATGGAGTGGGGGTGGGGCAGAAGCATAGGAGGAAAGGCACAAGAGGAAAAGTGTGGAACTGGGCAGCAGGCTGGGCAGCTGAAGCACAGGGCTGGGGAGGGCTTGAAGGAGAGACGGGGTACTGTGAACATTAGAAAGCTGTCTGCCTCATCCAAAGGGTGTTACAAATTTCCATTCAACAATTAACCTTGTGCCCCAAAGGATAACCAACTCAACCAACACAATTTTGATGTCTTCAGAGGTTCTGATGGAGGCCATAATGCAGTACTGACGAAGGTTGAGAGGAGGAGAAAGGACATTAATTGGCAGGGCTGTGCTAGCTCCTCCTTCTCTCTCTCCTCTCTTCTACACACTCATGAGCTTATATAAATAAATGATTTATTAAGATTTATTTATTATGTGCCAGGCACCCTGCTAGGTATTTTACATTCATTTTCTCTTCTCAATTTCTCAGCAACCCAGCAGATCAGTATCATCTTGGTGTGAATTGGTTTGTAGGTTTTTTTGGTCCTTTTTTTCCCCAGAACAGATCTGTGAGTCCCCAGGGTATGGTTGTTTTGATGGGAGGGAGGGAAAGAGTTTCCTAGAATGTGAACAACATTCAATGCAGAGAAGGCAGGTCTGGGGTGGTAAGGAAAAGATAGGGCAAAGGTTCCTGGCTCCATATGTGGGGGCAGGGAAGGCAGGAGGAGAGGAAGAAGGGGAAGTGTCTTCTCACCTCTGGCCAGAGCCTGGAATTCCTTGATCTTCTGTACCTGAGGCAGGCCAAGCCCTGAACTTCCCCCTTCACCATTACCAGAGCAGCCAGCCATTACTCACCCTGAAGGACACGGGTACTCTCATTTCTTCTTGGAGCCCAACTTTCCTTTCCTACACCTCAGGACCAGCTTGCATCCCAGTCAGGGCTTCACTACCAGCCTCCCCAGGAATATATAGGTTGGGGGAAAAGTAGGTTTACAGTTGTTCACAGGGAAAATAATACAATAAATAATAACACTGTAAAAGAATAACCTGTGTTTCACACACTCACAACTGTAAACCTACTTTTGCCACACCTTGTATTTCATCTATGACTGTCTGGCTGGATGTTTACCATACCTACTTCCTCTTTTGCCTGCACTACATTTCCCAGACTCCCTTGCAGTTAGGGATAGTCAGGTGCCTGAATTCTAGCCAACAGAATGTGGGTGGAAGTGATGTGCACCACTTTCAACAAACCTTCCTTACATGGTTCTCTAATCTCTTTCTCCTTACCTCAGCTTGATGCACAAGAACTTCTTGGAAGCCACCTGTTGGAGATAGTAGAGCCACAAGATGGAAAGGCCTGCATAACTGAATCATGGTCTGAAGGAGAGCCACTGGCCATCAGGAACATCCATCTGGGGCTTTATGTGAATAAAGAATAAACTTCTATTGTGTTTGAGCCCTGGTACACTTTCAATTTGTCTGCAACAGCAGCTATCATTACCTAAACTAATACACTGTGCACAGGGAGTGCTGGAGGCACACTGACTTGCAGCCTCAGAGCATCTTGAACCCCACCAGCTGATAGCCAGACGGCAGTAGCAGCCCAAGTGCCCAGAACCCAATTCTGAGCTTCCATGTGTTAACTTTTCTGTACTAAAAGCACTGACATCCTTGGCTGTTCTTCCTGACTTGAATGGATTCATTAATATGGGTTCAAGGCCATTTTTTCTTGGTTCCTGCATAAATAAATATCCACTGAGTCTACTTCATTAGCATCCATAGAGCTAGTGGGGGTGGAGAGGGCAGGGGGTGTGGAGCTGCCTTCACAGAGCAGGAGGAGGCAGGCCAGCCAGCAGCCTTCTTCCCCTCCCCCAGCTCTGCAGGCAGCCCTCATCCATGTGAGTGGGTGGGAGTCGGGGAGGGAGAAGCAGCAGGGTCTTGGCACAACACAGGCAAACAGACTCCGGGGACCTGGCATGCCTGGCATCTGGCCAGAGGAAACTGCTAGGACCACAACACCCCTTTCTCTCTTTATACCCTTAGATATTTTGTTGTTTTGCAGAACAGGGAGGCCTGGGATTTCTGCCCTTTCCCCAGCCACACTGGAGTCTTTCTAGGAAAGATCCCTGTGGATTTTCCCTTGGGGGAGCTCACCATCTATGGCTCAAGGATCTGGGCCAGCTTTCCCTTGGTGCCCTACATAATTGATTTTCTAGGCAAAAGACTTCCCATTAAATAGTAGCCTCCCCTTCCACCAACCACTGAAATTTCACCACTAGCAAGCTATTGCCTTGTGTTCAACATTATTGCCCTCTTTCTGGGTTCCTTTCCAAAACACCGATCTGTGTAAAATGTTTGGGTCATTGCCACATTGGAGAGAATTGATCAGAACAGTTTCTACATAGTAAGGGCGCCAGCACCTACAGTGGGAACATTTCCTGTCTGTGCCTTAGGTGAAGCTCTAACCCAGTCACCCAGCAGAGTTCCAGTTATCGCTTCATTTCCATCAATGCTCGAGGCTTGGCTACAGAACACAGGGAATATTATAAATGTTCTTTTGGTGGTGAAATGGGTGGCTTGCTAATTAGTGTGGTGACTGTAAGAAATGGGAAAAATTAGCAATATTCAAGATATATGGATAGCTAAAATATTTTAAAGGCATTCCCCATTTTGTGTGCATAGTGCTGGAAAATCCAGGAGAGCCAACAGCCAGCACTCCAAGGATGATTTTGATACTTGCCACCTAAGTGGTCCCATGCCTGGCAACTACCTGGTTTTGGAGGACTTCCAGTTGCCTACATCAACTAGAAGGTAGCAAAATTCTGCCTTGGAAATGTTGTCATATCTGTGTTAAGTGGAAATTTCATACAATGTGTGGTCACAGCACACATTGGGATAGAAAGGACAGCTGGCTGGGACTTCCTAGCACAGGCCTAGGAACTGGTTTGTGCAGTGATGGTGAACCTATGACACGCGTGTCAGAGGTGACACGCGAACTCATTTTTTTGGTTGATTTTTCTTTGTTAAATGGCATTTAAATATAACAAATATCCATGAGGAACTGTATTTAAAGGGCCAGAAGGTTGAGAACCACTGTCTAAGGCAGTGATGGCGAACCTATGACACGCTTGTCAGAGGTGACACGCGAACTCATTTTTTTGGTTGATTTTTCTTTGTTAAATGGCATTTAAATATATAAAATAAATATCAAAAATATAAGTCTTTGTTTTACTATGGTTGCAAATATCAAAAAATTTCTATATGTGACACGGCACCAGAGTTAAGTTAGGGTTTTTCAAAATGCTGACACGCCGAGCTCAAAAGGTTCGCCATCATTGGGTTTGTGCCTGCTGGCTACTTACATGTCAGATTTGCACTGTGTGTGTGCAGCACAATTTACCCTGAGACTGGCTGTCAGTGTGTTTTTGAGCTCCCTGATCAGGAGCCCCTCCCCTCTCCATTCTGACTCTCTGGCCTGACTCCTACTCCTGCCCATCCTGGGCCCTCTGGGGCTCTGGCTCTGAGATTGACCTGAAGCAACCCACAGACAGCCCTCAAGGCTGGAAAGATGCTGATTCAGGGACAGGATGATGAGCAGAAACCTCCTGTCTGTAAAAATGCAATACTTGGCTTTCCCTCCCGAAGGACCTTTTTAGTGTCTGAGCTGGTAGTGGTCAACATGCTTGAAAATTCTTTAAAATGTCTTTTAAAATTAAAAAAGTAAGGAATCATATCACATCCATTAGAACGATAAAAATTAAAAAGCCCGTAGCACCAAAAGTCAATGAGGATATGGAGCAACTGGAATCCTTGCTGGTACACTACTGGTAAAAATGTACAGTCACTCTGGGGACCTATCTGGCAGTTTCCAATGAAGTTAAACAACTGCTACCCTCTAGGTCAGCAATTCCACTCCTAAGTATCTTCCCAAGAGAAATGAAAATATATTCACAAAAACTTGTACACAGATGTTCATAGCAGTCTGGTCACAAGAGCCACAAACTGGAAACAACCCAAATGTCTGTCAACAAGTGAATGGATAACATGCTGTGTGACACCCACCAGTGGACTTCTACTTAGCAATAAAAAGCAGTGAACTCCTGCCACATGCCATGACATAGATGAGCCTCGAAGACACTGTATTGAGCGAAAGAAGCCAGATACCAAAGTGTGCATGCTATAACATTTCATTGAGGCAAAGTCCAAAAGCAGGCCAAAAAATGTATAATGATAGAAATCAGAAAGTGCTTGCTCTGGGGAGGGGGCAGGGGGAAGGATTTTTCAGGGGTAATGGGAATATTTTATAGCCTCTTTCAGGTGGTACTTACACAGGTACACACAATTGTTAAAACTGATGCATCTGACCATTTAAGAATAATTGGATTTTATGTTAGTTATCCCTTGACTTAAGAAAAGAGACATTGAAAATATTATCAAACTGCTAAAAAGAAAACAAACAAACAAACAGAAAACAAAACACCAGAAGTGGTTCTGTGGTTCTGCATTGCAAATTGTGACCAAATCTGAGTATAGTGGAGGGAGGGGAGATGGAGCAGAGGCTGCTGGTGGCGAGGGGTGGGGGCACCACCTGGGCACCTGCCAGGGGCCCTTTACCTCAGGTACAAATAAAGGAGGCAGCACAGTCAGCCCCCAAACAAACAAACTCTCAATGAAATAAAAGAACAGAGGCCCAAAGGAAAGCTGGCTCAAGAGTGTGGGATAGCTATCAGGCTTTGAGCCAAAACCACTTTCCAGGAAATGGCAATATTTTTGTGTTTGGGAATGGGGAGGGAGTATTAAGGCAAGCAAGAGCCAAAATGCGTTGGTCTTTGAACAATTGCTGCCAAACTAAGGGGCCCTGTGGAGGAGGCTTCAAAGTGCTGCTACTGAGACCTCCTCAGTGGGTCTCTGGGTGGGGCACTCAGAAAAGCCCAGGCTGGAGCAGAAGTTGGAAGTTTCTTAAGGGCAAAGGTCTCCCTCCTATTTTGCAAAGTGAAGAGGAATCTTCTATTTTCCTAGTAAGAGACCTGGCAGTCTTGCCCATTCGCCTTGTTCAGCCTGCAAACAGCCTAGGGCAGCTTTATGAGGTCCTGGCACGAGCATGAGCTTGCAAGTCAGGCAGGCCACAGACCTTGGCTCTGCCCCTTCAGAAAAGAAAGGCAATGGAGTAGATCTACATGGGCTACTAATTTTCATTTTATAAAGATCATCTACTACAACCCATTTTCAGATGAGGAAACAAAGGCTTAGAAAAGGTGATTTGCCCCAGGCTAGCATCTAGTTAGGGGCAAGATTATGATTATAATTCTCCTCTGTTCAAAGCTCCGAGCACCTTCCAAGACAATGTGCTGCTCCTGGGCCCTCAAATGTTTTGATTTCCACAAATGCCTCTAAGTAATGAGGTGACAAATAGTATATTGAAATGGTGTTCCTCCAAGCAGAAGTTCTTTACTGCAAAAAAAAAAAGATCATTTAAAGACTAATTAGGATTCTGACATTCTTTAATGGCCCCAGGGCCATGTCAAAATCTATGTGAATAGTTTCAAGTTATTTTCTTATCACAGGTGATATTTATTCTCAAGAGAAAAATCAAGGATATGCTAGTGACATTCTTTGAAATTTGAGTTGGGTGCTATAATCATATAAGTAGAAGCAAGAATTTTTCTTAATAAACTACAAATAATTGAGAAATATACAAGTACTAGATAAATAATTTTACACACATTTTAATGCCATTCCTTCAGTTCAATAAATGACAAGAACTCTTACTCCTAATAATGTGCATGGTGATATTAAGCTCAGGGTTTAAAGGCTCACCTATTCTCTCCTTTCTTTTGAAACTCTGAGCGGGGTACAAGATAAAACTGGGAGAGAGAGTATGGAAAGACACTGGTGTAAGTCTCACCTGCATTCCCTCTTAAGCCTTCAGGGTAAATGAATTTCTCAAATCTTTTTTCTCTTTGATGGGCTAATCCCTTCCTTCCAGGAGATTTCAACCCTCTACTCTGCGCCTGGTCTACGGCCACAGAGCCACTTGCTATTTGCATCTTGTGTCCGCACACTGATCTCTTAAACAACTGCAGAAAAGATGACTAGAGAGGTCACAATTGCTGAATTTTGAGAGCCTCTGACTCTCCCTGGAGAATAAGCAGATGAGAAGTTCTACGGATTTTCAAAGAGATCAAGTCAGACTCTTCTTGAACCATGCCCACACTTTCCTCTGTCTCTCATTTTTCTCAAGAGGAGAATTCCGAAATTGTATAGATGTAGTGCTAATGGCAGAGAGGCCTACATCTCTTGCTGCAGGTAAGAACCATCTGCTTTTAGTTACTGAAACTGTCTCCACAAGGCCAAGACAACTTAGTCCAGTGGATGCAACTAGTGACTCAAACTGTTGGATGAGAAGCTGTTGACATGCCCTTGCTAAGCTCTCTGCCTTAAGCCACTGTTCGACATTGTGAAAGCGATGGGACACTGATGAACCCACACTCACTGCCCATATTTCTAACTTGAGGGGGGAAAATACAATGCAGAAGCAGAACAAATCCAAGATAAATCCTCCTGACTTGTAGAGAAGAGCCCTACGTAAATGTAATAGATACCCAGCTCAGACTGGCTGTGGGAGCAGTAGTAAGTTCCTTGACTTCTCTATGCCTCAGTGTCTTGATTTGTACGAATGGGGGTGTTATCTCTAAATATGCTGCAGGGTTGTTTAGGGGAGTAAGTGAGTTAACATGCAAAACACCTGGCACACTTAGGCACTCAACAAGGGTTATCTATTGTAATTATAATAAAGATAGGGAGTTAAAGACCCCCGCTGTGAAACACTAAATAAATAAGGTGAGCATTTCATTTTAAACTAAGCAATAAATAAGATGATGAAAAGAAGGTGCTTTTTGCTTCTCAGCAGTTTTTAGCCTGTCATGGCGCTGGCCTCTCATGGCCCACAGTGGGCAAGGTATGCAGGGGAACAGTAACTGGCATCAATCTGAAGTGTAAAGTTAAGAGCAAAGCCAGTGGGGACCTGAGAGAGGGTTTTCATTAGGCCAGACTATCTAGGATAAAGGGTGGGGATGGACAATCAGCTCAGGCTGCACCAGAGACTCAGCTGGGGCACTTTGAAAGATCTGGATACCCAGGCCACATCCAGACTAATGAAATCAGAATCCTCCAAGGTCACCCAGTCATCATAATTTGTTAGTGCCCCTTAGGTCTGTACTCCCTTCCTTTTGACATGAATAGTGCTTATCCAAGTTGGTCCTCAAGAGGCCCAGACACACAGTTTCAATATTCTTCCCAGAGATGGAGAAACCCATGAATCCTCAACCAGGGCAGGGATTGATTAGGATTTGTGTATGAGTCCACAGTGCCTTCAAAATAGTCTTTGTGCTGAATCAATATGTGAATGAATGGACACATAGATGAATGGATGGATGGATGGATGAATGGATGAATGAATGAATGAATGGATGAATGAATGAATGAATGAATGAACGAGTGAGTGAATACAGCACCATAGCAAATGTCTGCTGATATGAAGTAAAATTGATTAAAAACTTTCTGGAGGACAACCTAAAAGCATTCATACCCATTGACCCAGAAAATCTACTTGAAATAATCCCAAGGCAATGCAGGCCCTGGCTGGATTTCCTCCTTAGTGCCTACAGTTCTTATTAAAGAGAGATCTCATGGAGGTGTGGAACAGACTGACATACCTCTATGTTGGGTTGGGCGGATGAAAAGAGATAAACCAAAGAACTTATATACTTATATGCATAGCCCATGGACATGGGCAATAGGGTAGTGAAAACCTGGAGGGGGGGTTGAGGTTGGGGCTAGAAGGAAAGGGGGGAAAGGGGGAGGGAAATGGGAGATATCTGTAATACTATCATCAATAAAATATATTTTTAAAAATAGAGATCTTGTGGGTGACAGGAGGGAAAGAGTGGACACTCCAGGGCGACTGTGCTCTTGTAATCTCATTTCTGTGGGGATGTGGAAGAAGAGCACCCTCAAATAAGGCCAATATTTTTTGTTTCTTTCATTAAGGTTTGAGATTTGCACAACATTTCAGATAAGAACTCAGCTTGGATCCCAAAGTTCAGCAGCATAAACACAGAAGAGACTTTTCTAGATAGGTGAAAGACTATAAGAGGTTCCTGCCAGCCATTAACCTAAGTCATAAAAAAAAATACAGTAACCCTGGCTGGGTGGCTCAGCTGAATGGAGAGCCATTCTGTAAGAAAAATAAAAGTTGTGGGTATGATTCCCAGTCAGGGTATACCTAGATTATGGGTTCAATCCCTGGTCAAGGCCCATACAAGAGGCAACCAATGGATGTTTCTCTCTCATCTCTCTCTCTCCCTTCCTCTCTCTAAAAATCAATAAACATAACCTTAGGTGAGGATTAAGATTAATTAATTACTTAGTTAATTAAATCACAGTAAGGCAGGGCCTGATGTCTGGTTTTGAGCAGAGCAATCCTATTAACAGTCTCCCCACCGAGGACACTGTTAACCATAAAATGTGCCTTCAGGTAGTGAATAAAGTGACTCAGTCCTGTCAGCTGCTGTGAACAAAGGTGTTGGCATTGTGCCATACACTGAAGATGGCTATTTAACTTGGGGAAGTGAACAACCCTTTCTTTCTGAGAATGGGATAAATTTGCTCTTGAGTCCATCTTTAAGGCACTATGTATCAGGGGGAATCCATTTGTCAAGGCCCAAGGCCTACAGATCTCTCCCATGCAGGCCATGAGGTGCCTTCTCCACTGTATATGCGACAGCATTAAAATGATGGGGCTTTGACTAAGGAGCTGGAGTCAAGAGGAACAATTTTTACAAATATGCCTTTAAAAAAATCAAACTACCCCATCTTAAGCTTTTAAATGTGTTTGTATGTGTATGTACTTCTTAAGAGAAAATAGAGTCATCTTCAAATGTAAAAACATTCCTTGGGTAAGAACACTTATAAGAAGTGTAGTCCAGAAAAAATATTATTCTTGTGTTACAAAATCAAAGCAGTGGAGAGAAAAAAATCAAAGGGAACAATCCATCAGGAAAAATGTCAGGGTTCCAAAATGCTGTGGGAGACTGCATAAAAAGCACAGTAATATTTAAGCTTGTGATAAACATGCTTTTTTCTACAGTCACTTTTTACCAAGTGTGAGTTTATATAGCTTCCTTAAGGATTAATTCTAAGGGATTTCCTATCACTCCTGGGCTTAAAATTTCAGGCAAGCTTAAGGAGGTGGGTGGACTTTGGAACTGAGAGGGCACACAGAGGACAGCAATCAGAACATAGCACTGAGGTCGCTGAGGTCACTCCTCAGAGCCTTGCATGATTTACTTAGAAGGGGCATGGGTAGTTCCCCTGTGTCTCAGGCAGTTCTATCCTCAGCCAGCCATTCTGCAATGAGCATGGGTCATGAATTGCACAGAGGCCCAGGGTCTGGGCCAGCACTGTCCCACAACTGGAAAATCACCAAAGAGGTTGATGGTGGTCATGTAGTGATGTCTTAGATACTAAGGGTGACGTTACCACCATCATCATCACAGTGACCATTGTAGTAAGCCTCTTACTAAAGAGAAAATAAAACTAATTCCCTGAAAACTGACCAAAGCAGTATTAAGAAATGTTAATGAATTATTGATCCCTTCAAATGCAAATGCCTATTTCTTGGTGAGACTGTATGTTCTAAAACCAAAAGACAGGGAGCTTATCTGCTGTCCCCTTCTCCACTGCAATCACTGTGGTTTAGATCATGTTGACCTCCTCTGGCCAGATCCACAGAGAGAGTCTCTTGGCCCTCACATTACTCATCTCAGCAGCATTCCTAACAGTTGACCATTCCTTCATTCTCTTCAAACACAAATCAGATTGTTTTACTCAGCTGCATAAAACTCTCCAATTGTACTTTAAACTAAAAGTAAGTCCAATGGGACCAGCCCCACTTTAACCCCTCATCTTCTATCACTTTCCTCCTCCATCAGAGTATTTCTTTTCCTAGAAGCTGCCTTGCTTTTTTCTTCCTCTGGGCCTTTGCACTGGCTGTTTACTCAGCTTAGAATGTCTTTTCTGAAGCTGGTTCCTTCTCAGCCTTTAAGTTCCAAATCAAAGTAGCCTCCTTATAGACGATTATTCACTTGGATAAAGGAAGGGAGGACCTAAGGGAGAGAGAGGGGGAAAGGGAGAGGGAGAAGGAGACAGAGAGGGTCAGGGAGAGGGAGCGAGAAAGAAAGAAGGGAAGACAGTATTCTCAACTAGTATGCCCAATGACTGACATAGCTCAAATTCCTCAGAGAAGTACCCCTAAATTTTGAATAATTGTTCCATTTATTTCAGCTATAGCTGAGACCATATAGAGTTGAGTGGCTATCAATGAAAGAAGTGTAGGGTAAAGTAGCCTGGCATCAATGTGGGCCATGATGCAGGGTAAAGTAGCCAACTTCTAATGAATAAGAAGAGCTACATGAGCCCTAAGGCCTGAGGGCATGTACATTGGGATACTGAGGACTTTTCCTGGGGATTAGACAGGACAGCATGGCCAGGGTAGTGGGCTCTGCTTCCACAGCACTACCTAGGGCTGATAACAAGGAAGGGAGCCTGTGATATTCCCCACGCCACCCCCGACCCTTGCAGGCTAAACTCTACAAGGAAGGTAGAGGTGGAGCCTTGTGCAGCATCCAGTAAGCATTTGTTGAATGGCTATATTTAACAGAGGTTCTTCATCCAGACAATTGATGTTTTATTCAGAAAACACTTATATAAAGTGTTTATTGTGTGCTTGTACTCTTCTAAATGTTTACAAATATTCAGTCCTCACAGACAACCATACAAGGCGGATGCTATTATCATCACCACTTTACAGATGAGGAAACTGAGGCATGAAAAAGATAGGGTACTTGCTACTTGGTGGTGGCAGAGCTGGGATTTGAACTTGGACTACAGCACTGTGTACCAAGGACAGGCAGGAGGGAGGGCAGCATGAAAAAAGGGAAAAGAGGAATGTTGGGAGCCAGGGGAACAGTGGGGGTCTTGCCAGCCTTTACTGATGTGTGCCTTCCCCTGCAACAGATCTCTTTTCCTTTTCTGTATCTGCTAGAGGTCTAGGCTAGTGGTTCTCAATCTAGTGCCATTCTGTCACTGCTGCAAGGGGATATTGGGTCATGTCTAGGAATATATTTTGTTGTCACAACTCGGGGGTGGGGGTCTATAGGCATCCAGTGAGTGGAGGCCATAAATGATGCTAAACATCCTGCAATGCCCAGGACAATCCCCAAGACAAAGAATTATCTGGTCCCAAATGTCAATAGTGCTAAGAGTGAGTAACCATGCTGGTCCAGACACCACCCCCTTTCAGAAAATTAATGAAAATGGTAGTAAGGTCAGCAAAGGAAGGCCCATCTGGGAACTCCTGAGAAATGCCAGCCTGGATCCTGTTTCACCTCTACAAAATCTGAAGGGCAAAAGCCTTCCTGTTTGTCTGCCTCTCTCTGCTGTCTCCTGGCACCACAGCCATTCCCTCCTGCTGAGAAGCTAAGAGCAAGCAGCCCTTGGCCCAGATGGCACACAGCAGAGGCTGCTAATACCCACTTCCTTTGGCAGCTTCTTAAGACTCTTGGCTTGGAATTTGGTATTCCTCGAGCCCTTTTTCTTAATTACATTGTAGAGATGAAGGAAAACCTATGTGTAATTTGGTATTCCTCAAGCCCTTTTTCTTAATTACATTCTAGAGATGAGGGAAACCTATGTGTATGTAATTCTGAAATGAATGATCCTACCTTTGATTGATCTCAAACATGTTAGATTAGAACAAAATAATGCTGTTCCTCCAAATAGATTATGAAGGTCTCTGTAGAAGCAAGTGGACTGTGATGAGCCAAGCTGTGGCTGAACCAGATCTCCAAGCTGGACCCCAAAGCAGAGCCCAAGAAAATTTAAAATGCCCTTTATAGATGACTAGATGCCTGTTGCACAAAGAGATTCATGCAATAGGCCTTCCCTTCCCTTGGCTGCTGGCACCAGTTTTCCTCTGGCACCCAGGACCCAGGCCTTCACTCTGGCTGGGCTCCGGCCAGAGCCCCCCCACAGCCGTCAGGCTTTGCAGCTCCGCTGATCCCGGGGTGGTGAGGCCTCGCGGCTCCGCTCATCCTGGGGCCGTGAGGCCTTGTGACTCCACTGATCCCAGGGCCGTGAGGTCTCGTGGCTCCGCTGATCCTGGAGCCGTGAGGCCTTGCTGCTCGGCCGGCTTTGGGTACGTTTGGCTTTGCTCCACCGTTTGGAGCCTACGTATGCAAATTAAGCACCATCTTTGTTGGCGGCTAATTTGCATATTGCCCTGATTAGCCAATGGGAAGTGTAGCGAAGGTACAGTCAATTACCCTTTTTGTCTTTTATTAGATAGGATAAGAAGACAACTCAGGATCAGACTTAGGGTAGAAGAGAATGGAGTGAAACTAGGTGATGTGGTAAATTCTGAAGGCCTGTGCTCTGTGACCTGAGATCAACATTTCACCTTTCCCACTTGTGAAATGGGGTTCACAACATATCCATAAAGATGTTCTTAGGGTCAGCAGGGGAGGTTGTAAAAGGGCCTCACGCTGGGTGCGGATAAGAGTAGAGCCTTGGCAAATTTTTGTTTGCCCACTCGCTGATGTTCATCCTTTTATTCTCTTATCGCTCTTTATTCTTTTAATCATCCAACACCAGAATCCAAAAGGGATCCAAAATCTATTTATATCTCTAGCCCACCAACCCAGGAACAATCAGATGTCCTGAGCACTCAGTAGAATAATAACAAACAAAAGTAAAACTTGAGAAGTACTGCATGTGACCTGATTTGAAGGCATTTGAAGGAATCATATAGTTGATGGGTTTTCAAAATTGGGCTTCAGTTAATGAATAAAAGTATAATCTAGAGTCCATGGCATTTGCTGAGATGTTATTCATGGCCATCTGTATGGCAAAATATTGTTTGGGATGGTATGAATAAGAGACCCAGTCCAGAGAAATGGACCAGGCCAGCAGTTCTTAAACTTCATTAATCATCAAAATGCCCTAGGAGAGCTCTCTGAGAACACAGTCTCTGTCAGACCTCCAAAAGCCTGACCCAATACATTTGATGGGGTCCAGGACCCTGCAGGTTCCAAACTCCCCCCAAGTGACACTTAGGTCAGCCAGATTGGATTTAGGAACCTCTTGATGAGGTTTCTCAATTATGTGGAGCAAATTACCAAGTACCAGACACTAACCCATGATCCTTAAATCACTTCCAAAATCCTTAACCAAGATGTTTCCCAAGCATTGTTTGAAGCTGCCTTTGCTTTTATATCTAAAAGAAGGTTTTTAGATACAGGATTTATTTTACTCCCAGCAAGATGCTATACATCACTACTACCAATTAGACAAGTTCATTTAAAAGCTTCGAATCCATATTTGTAATAGCCCCCCTCTGCTCATCCAACTTTATGTCTAAACAGTGCAGCGAATAGTTGTACAGTTCCATTTGTGAATTCCACTCTTGTGAATGTATTTCCAAAATTGTTTCAGAATTTTTTTGTCTGGGAAAGCCAGGACTGCTGGTTTTAATAAGAACATGGTTTAAACAGTTATCCAGGTCACTGAGATTTCATGACTTCCCAGAACACAGGCAGCACACAGCACCCAAAGTACCTTCTCTTTTTTATTTTTATTGAATGTATTGGGGTAACATTAGTTAATAAAATTATATAGGTTTCAGGTGTACAATCCTATAATACATCATCTGTATATTATACTGTGTGTTTACCACCCCAGGTCAAGTCTTCTATCACTATTTATCCTCCCTATACTCTCTTCTCCCTGGATTGCCCTCTCTTTCCCTCTGGTAATTAATATACTATTGTCTGTGTCTATGAGGTTGTTGTTGTTTTTTGTGGGGGTTTTTTGTTTGTTTGTTTGGCTTAATCCCTTCACATACCTTCTATTTTTAAAACAAAGACTGCCCACACACAATTCCACCCTTTCCTCTTACAAAAGGATTCCCTCCCCACTCCCTTCTCCCAAAGTTTTCTTTAGAAAGTGTAACCTGGCTTAAAAGAATGAAAACTGAGGTTAGACCAAGTGAAAAGTGGATCCTGCCCTCAGGTTAAAACTCATCAACATCACAAAGTAATTCACAACAGTGGCTAGTCTCCAGTAGGTGCTCAATCACCAACTGAATAAATTCAAACTATTTGATAGAAGCCTGGCATCTCTGCTTATGAAAACCCAAACAAGAATTCTCTGAACAACTGAGACATTCCATAGCGTTCTATTATGTAATCAACAAACTAAAAAAGAACTTTATTTTTAGCTACTGAACTTCACAGGGAAGATCCCAGTCCTATTTAAACTTTGCTTTCATCCCTAACCTTCAAATGACACTCACATGATTTGCTTTTTTAATTTGTATTTTTAAAGAAAAGATTCAAAGATGGCCTTGAGCACATTTAAAACAATACAAAACAACAAGAGAAATAAAGCAGATGGTTAAAAAATCATAAATCAGGATAAGCACGCTGAACAAGCTACAAAGGAAGGCATCGTCAAACAGTAAAAGAGAAGGGGCACTTGGTTCCTCATGGCTAAGTCTCCATTATTGCTTCTTTGCAAAAGAAAGCTTAGAGGTCATCTAGGGGAGGGTATTATCCTCCCTCCTTAAACTTTCACAATTATGGAAAGAGCTGCATGATAATTGGGAACTCCAAAGGTTCAGTACTCAGAGCAGGTGGGTGGTATGTTGCTTCCCATGTGATAAAGAAAGAATGGTTTGGAAGGATATGGGGTTTTTTTGTTTGTTTGTTTTCCAATTACAACTGACATACAATATTATTGTATATTAGTTTCAGGTGTACAACATAGTTGTTAGACAATCATATACTTTACAAAGTGATCCCCCTGAAGGATCTCTGTTTTAACTGTACAGTGGCACAGGTAGGGAAAGAAGAGAGAAAACAAATAAAGAAAGAAAATCTAACCTAATGTGTATGTGCTGTTTTAACACATGATGAAAACAACGAAAACTCTTCTCTAGAAAAAACTTCCATTCCCATTGTTTCTATAGACATCAATAAAAGGACACCCTTTATAGAAATATCATTGACACCCTCTAGGCTGATGAATACAGTAATGGCCACATAACAATATTTTGGGCAATCACGGACTACCTATATGTGGAGGTCCCATCCTATCTAATAAAAGAGAAGCATGATAATTAGCGTACGACCGCTACCCTTCCCATTGGCTAATCAGGGCGATATGCAAATTAACTGCCAGCCAAGATGGCGGTTAACCACCAACAAAGATGGTGGCTAATTTGCTTATGTAGGCACAATGCTGGGAGGTGAAAGGGAAAGGACGGAAGAAGCCCCCTGCCACTGACGGTGATCGGAAACCCAGGGGGGAGCTAAGAGCCGGGGGCAGGGGCGGAGCCTCTGGCTTGTTTGGCTCACTGGATAGATGATTGGCTTGTTTGGCTCCCCCCAGCTGTGATCAGAGGACCAGGCACCTTTGCCGCCCCAGCCAGTGATAGCGGGAAGCAGGGGTGGAGCCAGCAATGGGAGCTGGGCAGGGACGGAGCCTGCAGTCTGGGGAGATAGGGATCCCTTGCCCAGGCCTAAAGCCTTGGCCAAAGATGTTAGGCCTGGGCAGGGGTGGAGCCTGCAATCATGGGGATCTGGGGGTCCCCTACACAGACCTAACGCCTTGGCCAGAGGCGTTAGGCCTGGGCAGGGGCGGAGCCTGCAACTGCGGGGAGCTGGGGGTCCCCTGCCCAGGCCTAAGGCCTCGGTCAGAGGCGTTAG
>NW_005368708.1:337241-342815 GCF_000412655.1 Myotis brandtii | reverse complement strand
CCAGAGGCATCAGGCCTGGGCGGGGGGCTGATCCTGCGATTGGAGGGTGATGGGGGTCAACACCTGAGGGCTCCCAGTATGTGAGAGGGGGCAGGCTGGGCTGAGGGACACTCCCTCCCCACACCCAGTGCACGAATTTCGTGCACCAGGCCCCTAGTAAGATTATAATACAGCTGAAAAATTCCTATCTCCTAGTGATGTCATAGTGCAACGTGTGACACAAATACTTACCACTGTGTTACTATTGATTACAGTGTTTAGCAGAGTAACATGTTGTACAGGTTTGTAGCCTAGGAGCAATAGGCTGTACAACATAGCCTAGGTGTGTAGTAGGCTATACACCATCTACATTTGTGTTAAGTACACTCCATGATGTTCACACAATGATGAAATAACCTAATGACACATTTCTCATTATGTATCCCTATCATTAAGCAGTGCATGACTGTACAAGAAAGAGACTCTAAAATTCAAGACCCATACTACTTGGCTGTCTTTAACACTGGACTAATATTTGGACCATCCCATGGAGATAAGGACTTTAGTTTGGGGGGATTTGTTTTGTTTTGTTGGATCTATGTGATGGCTGGGTGGAATGTAAAATATTCAGGGGCATACATTCCAATAGGTATCTGTGAAATGAATGAATGAATGAAACTGCATGGGCTAGCCTGTCAGATCTTACAACAGCTGCCATATATTTATAATGCATTAAAAGGGTTTTTCTTTTTAACCAACAATAACTGGGACTCTTAGGCAAGAACACATGTCCATTTGTTTTACATAATTTAGGAGTACATGCTGTTCTGTTGTAACATAACAGAGAATCTGGCACTAACTTTTTGCTCCTAGAGCAGTTTACAAACATACTTATTAACCCAAGTATATTAGTTCTGCCTCCCCCACCACATTTTATCTACATGACCAAAAAAGATGCAGAAGGTTTGCCAAGGCATGCTTATCGATGTTAATTCATGGGCACGGACAACTCCAAGATCTCCTGCTCACCTCACAACTGGATGCTTCATACCACCTAATGGGTGTCCTCTGAGTGGGAGGCAAGACAGGGGGTCTAAGAAGCACGAAGGATTATATCAATAGACCGAAATTAGTCCACTGCCTTATCATCCCCATGCCCACCCTCTTTGTTTCACAGCCAATTTGTAATACATCAGAGTTTGCTGTAAATTGCTTTTCTAAGCAGCTCTAGAACTTTGTGGTTATGCAAAGGAGATAAGAACCAGTAGTGGATTGTCTTCACCACCTGCTTCATAGCCTCTGGTATTTTCCCAGTTAAAGCACTCATTGCATTATCTCTATCAAAGCAAGCATAGCACTGGATTGTAATTACTTCTTTAAACTCCACCTTTCTCTCTAAAGGAAGTAGTATGGAACAGGAGAGGGATCACTTGTGCCTTGTTAAATACCACTCTATCCCCCAAACCTTGCAAGGTGCATGATGTGTAAATTCAATAATATTTGTTACCTAAATGAGTGAAAAGATGTCCCTCTTTTAAGGTGACCAACCACCCTGGACCAAGGGGCTTCAAGGACCTCAAACTTCTGTGCCCAACTGGCAATAGTCCCAGGCAAACCAGGATGGTTAAATGGCTTATACTCGCCCTTCATTTCCAGCTTACAGACCTACCCCTCCCAGGAGTTCCCAGCCTTGCCAAACCTATCTATCTATATAGCTGCTTGCCTTACCCACCAGCTGAAAGAAGGGGGCAGCCTTTTAAGATGACAATCTTTTGTGCTTCATTTCTGCCCAATGACAATAGTTTCTTTATTTTCCAGATTCAGAAAATGGGAAGGTGTCAGAATGATCAGGAATGATGCCCCAATTTAAGCTATGTTCCTGAGTCTACCCAGACGCAGGCATGGTGCCAGATACACGGGCACTCTAGGTGAGAAACGGCTCCTCTCCTAGCTGCCTTCAAGCCCACCCTGAGGAACCATGTCCCAATCTGTTTGCTAAGCTATCTTGATATGACTGGCCAAAACCCAGCTCACTTCCCTTTCTTCTATCTCAGGGTTAAAGAAAGTGAGGCAATGAAGCAACCTCTCTGCCCAACACTTCTGTGACTGATACAATAAGAGAACATGGAGCTAGCTTGATTTTTAGGAGAAAGATAACCCAAGGCAATACTGGCCTTTAGGATAATAGCACATTTGCTTATGTGATGGTAAATGGATTTTGCCACCACTTTGGAACAAGTTCACCTGGGGCCATACAATTCTTGCTTATTTATTGGATACTCTAATACAGACAACCTAGAAATATAAGTTAAAACTGAAGACAAGGGGGAAACTGGAAACAACTCAAATGTCCATCAATAACATATAAACTGTGCTATATTCTCATAATGGAATATTACAGAGCAATAACAGAATGAATTACTGAGACATGCAATAAGCTGGATTAATTTCACATTGAATGAAAGAAAACAGACATCAAAGGACTTTATATGAAGTTCAAAACAGGTGATGATTTTCAAAAACTGTTAGAAGGCAGGAGAGAGGTGTTATGTTATGAAAGTGAACTCTTTGCAGGGATGGAAGTGATCTATATCTGCATTTGGATGGTGGCTATATGAATCTACACAATGGGAAACATTTATTAAGTTGTACATTTGGTTCTCCCTCTCAAGAGCACACCTGCACCTTTTCCTTCCCTCTCTTCTTTGCCCCGCCCGCCCCCCTCCAGGTGGGTTACCTTTGCCTTTCCCTCTCCTAAGCTCCAAGAGCCCTTCTTTTGCTTCTGGAACTTGTTTTGTGAGCTTATGCAGCCCAGCTGGCTCATTTATATTACCTCTGTAACTTTCTAAATAAACTTTTTCTTATAATTTGAAAAAAAGTTGTACACTTAAGGTAGGCTCACTTAATGTGCTTTATGTGTCTATTAAAAAACTAAAACAAAACAACAAATACAAAAGCTATGGAGGAGATACTCACTGCCACCTGATCCAGCAAGCCCTGTCATGTAACCCCTAGGAAGCCTTCCACCTCCTCTGTAAGTACATTCTTCTCCCTACCTGCTTTGGCTGTCAAATTAAATTAGATGAAACCAAGTGGGGTGGTTGTTCAATCTCATTTGTTAAATGTATGCTTGACAAAAGCAACACTGTCAATCTCAATGAAATTAGGGTTTGTCAAACTAAGGATCTGATTTTTTCTCTTTTTAAAATAAAAGACAGCTTTCTGCATTTAGGACTCGCTCTCAAATATCTTTACAGCAGCTGTATCTCTCAGCCTATTAGTCAAGGGCAGGCACCCAGCCAGCTGTTTGCTGGATTCGACTTCCCTCTACATGATTATTTCAAAGGTCCTGTATATGTTAATTTACTACCTGGTTGTTATTCAAGAGGATTTTATTACATCATTTTATGTTGATTTATTCTTTCTCCTCTTCTAGGAAATTCTGGATTCTAAAGCAACCAATGGTGGAATAGCTCTGGGTGAGTGTGAGACTTCAAAGAAATCACTGTTGTCATTTTTCAAATTAAAAAATGAATACACACTGGCAATATGTTTTGATTGGACAAGATTATGATTGCCATTGTCTAGAGCTAGAAGAAGTGGTTTAAACAAAAATTGTTCATGTGAAAAATATAAAATAAGGAGAGAAAGCAAGCAAGAGAGACACCCACAGCATGCCCTATATAAATTATTTGACAGTAGTAATGCACAGTTGGTGAATTTCACAACGTCTAGGTCTTAATAATTTGATTTAAATTACATTTTTCCTGGGGGCAACCTAAAGGCTTAACTATTTTAAGTCTCTGCAGTTTCATTTTCTATAGTTTCTGTGTGGCAACAATATTCTAAAGCTGCAATACTATGGGAAGAGCTTGAAACACCAAGAAGAGAAAGAAGGAAGTTGATTGAAGGCCAACTTAGAGAGGGGAGATGTCCTCACCAACACAGCTTATAGGAGAGAAAGGAGAGTCGATGGAGTGGGATCCTATGCATAAGATCATCCCATAGGAGGAATTACAGAAAAAGATTGGTGCTGCTGCTTCTGGGAGGAAAGAGGGGATGGGAAAGGGAAATGACAGACAGCCACAAGCAGAGGAGACCTGGAGAGATAAGGCACCAATAAAAGCACTTCTTGGCTTTCAAAGGAATAGTTCAGTATCTCCTTTATTTTTCAGCACCTGTATCTATGAGGCCTCACTCACATGTGCTCCTGTATGAGAAAAGAGTGACTCACAATCAAAATTATTGGTGAGTGATCATCACTGTTCTGCTCAAATATCACATTCAGGTGCCCTTACACTGCATTCAGAAATCTATTAGATGCATAGTGGAGTCAGGAACTTCCTGACCTACTTTTACCAGAGAGTGGGGGCTTCTAATTCTGCAATCAGTGAAACAGCAAAATGATTAGAAAATGCATGTGGTGTTGTGCCAGATCAACTCAGGCAAATAGAGCCCTGGGGATAGGTTAATAGAATGTAACTTAAACAGCTTATGTGCTTCTAAATATGCAGGGGTTGGCAAGAACCAGACAATAGGGAGTCCTTCAGAACCCAGAACACGTCTTCCCCCTCCATCAGCCCAACCCTCATAGAGTGAGTTTATCTGTGCTCTCAAATCCCTTCCCCACACACCCTTGCTACTTCGACTGTGTCCTACTACAGTTGAAGTTGTTATCTGTATCTTCAGTATGACACCCTGCTCTCCCTAATGCCTCCAGATTGCCCTGGCTCCACTGAGATAGGTTTGTGTGTTTATTCCTCCAGAACTGCAAACTCAAATGCAAATCATCCAATGTTATATTGAATTCTAGCTCTCAGCCCAAACTCCATCTTCCTCTTCTGTTCCCTTTCCTAAGTTGTGTGAAAAATACCCTTCCAAGAAAAGATTACAAAGAAACTGGACAAACTGCTTTGTGTATTATGATTTTTCACTCCAAAAAGATTTATTTTAGAATTCTTTTAAATATGTTCACACCTACATTACAACTGCATTTTGGAAAATAACAAACAAAAGAAAAAAATCATTCAGGTGTCTTAGGCTTTCAACAAATAAAAACTATTTATTTGATTTTATTGGTTTGTTTTTTTAAGACAATGACCTATTAGGGCAGAGATATAATTTTTGTTTTTTCTTTTTCGCTTTGTATGTTATAATAAGCCATTTTCCTTGGGGATATAGAATGGCTTGGAAACCCCTTAAATAACAATGCCCACCCCCATTCTACTCCACTATCCCAGTGGGTGTTTTAAATGATTCAATTTATGCACACCTTTCTGCAGTGTTATATCCATTGTGCACAGTACTGGGAATGGCGCTGACAGAGAGGGAGCAATGGGACAAAGGCTGTCTGCCTTCACTGCAGTTTGAATATTAAATACTGTTTATTACTGTCCTCCTTTGGGTCAGCCACTGATCTCAAACTTCTCCACAGCAAAGCTACCTGGCAGTGGCTTGGCTGAACCCCAAGTGGGTGATGCAAATGGTGCCATGGAATTTGCAAAATTCCCAGACAAAATTAATGTGTGTGCCAGAGAGCATTTTCTAAATTTTATTTTTCAGTTAGAGTTTATATTCAATATTATTTTATAATAT
>NW_005368708.1:311909-337207 GCF_000412655.1 Myotis brandtii | reverse complement strand
GTGGTTAGATAATCATATACTTTACAAAGTGTTCCCTCCAATATTTCAAGTACCCACCTGGCACCATACACTATTATTGACTACTAGAGGCCCGATGCATGAAGATTCATGCAAGAATGGGCCTTCCTTCTTCTGGCTGCTGGCACCGCCTTCACTCTGGCCGGAGCCATCTTTCCACCTTTGCTCCAGCCTGGAGCTGCCTTTCTGCCTTTGTTCTGGCCCGGAGCTGCCTTCCCGCCTTCCCACGCTGCCCAGAGGCCTGGCGCGGCTGGGGCGATGCGGAATGCCTGTGTCGTCGGCATGGCGATGACTTAAGCGTCCAGCCCCGCCGCCGGCCGCTTGGTGCCTGAGTATGCAAATAAACCCGCCATCTTTGTTGGGTTAATTTGCATACCCACTCCTGATTGGCTGGTGGGGGTCGCGGGGGGATGGTCAATTTGCATCTTTCTCTTTTATTAGTGTAGATATTTCCTATGCTATATTTTAAATACATCCCCATGAATATTTTGTAACTACCAATCTGTACTTCTCAATACCTTCACCTTTTTCACCCAGTCCCCCAATGCCCCTCCCTTCTGGCAACCATCAGTCTGTTCTCCGTTATCTATGAGTCTGTTTTTATTTTGTTTGTTCATTTTTTTTTTTGCTCTTTAGATTCCACATATAGGTGAAACCATATGGTATTTGTCTTTGGCTTATTTCACTTAGCATAATACTCTCTAGATCTATCCATGCTGTTGTGAATAGTAAGATTTTTTTTATGGCTGAGTAATATTCCATTGTATTATGTACCACACCTTTTTTATCTATTGATGGGCAGTTGGGTTGCTTCCATATCTTGGCATTATTAACAGTGCTTCAATGCACATAGGGGTGCATATATTCTTTTGAATTAGTGGTTTCACTCTCCCAGAGATTATTTTTTCTTAGGGAGGGGCAAGGCTCCATTTAGGATTCCCCTGCCAAAGAAGGCCTCAAGACAAAGACTCAAGTACAGATAGTTTTATAGGGGGAGGTTTGAGATTGCTCTGGTGTGGGGGTAGAAGTGGGATGTGAACCTGGAACGATAGGCAGACATCCTAAGTTGCTTTAAAGAACAGTTAGCTTCTGTGGGCAGTCAGAGATCACTTCCTCTTGGAGTTTGCCTCTGAGATATCCAGACTTGGGGTGGGGTGGGGAAAATGCTGGGGTCTATATCCTAATTGTATTATAGTATTGGTTGGGGGCTGCCCTGGGGACACTAACTCCAGCACCTCTTGTTTGCCCAACACTGATCCAAGCATGCTCCCATGGCTAGCACTGAAGTCTTGTTACCAAGATCTGCAGGGGGTTGCAGTGAGCTCACAGGTAGGTGGGATGAGTGCCAAGGACATAGGCGCTGGCTTCTGTAGAGAGAGGATCAAGGGTCTGGGTGATGCAGACACCAAAATATCTTAAAACAACCACTGTGCAGGTGCAGGCCTGGTCATTCTTCTTCATTCCCTGAAATCCCTCCTAGTGACCAGGGTCAGGCAATAGGCTGAGCTGCCTCAAAGTAAATTGGGCATCTTTTGGAGTTGTTTGAACCCAGCCCTATAGGGGCTTCCGATGAGAAAATCTTGGCATTAGAACCCAAATGATAGCCCACAGAGACTGCAGCATCCAGTGGCCCTTCCCAGTAACCCCCCAAGGAGTAATATTTACACTGGGAACCCTGGTTCCATAAATATTGTAATCCTCATAGATGATGTCTGTTTCATAGCAGAACTCTGGGTCCCAGAGAGTTTGCTACTCTACCACATGTGATACTCTCTTCTCTCTCAAATGCAGAGATGTAGTCAGATTCAAGACAAGCCACATGCAGGTCAATTGCTTCATCCTTCTTGGGAAACGTGATGGACTAAGTTGGTGGCTTTGTTGTTATTTGATTTTTGTAAGCTCTATCTTTGTCAAATGCTATCACAGGCAACATTAATATATATATATATATCTCCACCAAAATACATGCTGAAGAATGTTCCTAGCAGCTATATTTGCAATAGCCCCAAACTGGAATCCACCCAGATGTCCAATAGCGGGAGAACAGATAAACAAACTCAGATACATCCATTCAATAAGATACTACACTGCAATAAAAAACATGAACTGCTGATACATGCAGCAACATGGATGGATCTTTTTTTAAGAATATATTTTTATTGATATCAGAGAGGAAGGGAAAGGGAGAGAGATAGAAACATCAATGATGAGAGAGAATCATCGATTGGCTGCCTCCTGCACAACCCACACTGGGGATCGAGCCCACAACCCGGGCATATGCCCTGACCAGGAATCGAACTGGTGACCTCCTGGTTCCCAGGTCAACACTCAATTGCTGAGCCACACCCGGCTGGGCAACATGGGTGGATCTTAAAAGCACTGTGTAAGTGAAAACAGCCAGGCACAAAAGTCTATATACTGCATGATTCCATCTCTATGAAATTCTAGAAGGGACAAAATTAATTCTATGGAGACAGTAGTCAGAATTTTGGTTGTCTTTGGGGGTTGTGGACTGGAAAAGGGCTCAAGGGAGCTTTATAGGGTGCTGGAAATTGATTCTATTTTGCTATGAGGGGTGGTTACATGGGTGTGTATACATGTAAAAATCTATCATCACTTAAGAATTGTGAACTCCATGCACTTAACTATATTGTTATATATACCTCAATAAAAAGGTAAACCAGAATGATATTTTTTAAAGAATAATAAAACAAAATAAGACAGCTATAGAAAACACTGCCTCCCTCTCTATGTATCTGCCAGGTAATACTATGAAGAGCAGAGATGTAAGTACTTCCCTAGATCTTGGCTTCCTGAGTGAGAAAAATACCTAGAAAATTCTCTTGAGTGAGGCTGGCATTTTTGTCGCAGGAAACAGGGAAGACAGGAGGAAAAACTCTAAGTAAGCATCATGGAGCCTTTGTTAGGCCACATGAGTGTCTTGGTGGATTTAATTGCTGCCCCCTTCAAACATATTCACACAGAGTACACTCACACTCTACCATTATGACACAGCACACATCCCCATACAGTCATACATACACACGGAGCACTGCACACATTCACTACATACCACACATAAGCATCACATTCACACACAAAACCACATCACACTACACAGATACACACACAAACTCAGATGTTCATCACACACACACGCACACACACACAAGGCAGCCCTTCATGCAGATTCAGCTCTTAGTGCTCCAGCACTGTCTGGGTGATCATCTTCCTCCTCCTGCTGCTAACCACAGCCACTGTCATCATCATTATCATCATCGCCATCGTTCCAGGAACGTCCCTCATGGACAGGACATCTCAGAGAGCACACAGCTGTGCCCACAGACAAAGACATCTGCCTGGAGCTGCCTGTTCACCCCAAAAACTGTCCAGGCACATCAGATTTATGGCTGGTTCTAAGGAGTGAATGTCCTGCAACCTTCAGCTCAGTCCCAGCAGGAATCTTGTGGCAATGGCTGTACACCCTCCTCCCCACTTTCTTTCTGGCCTACTGCCCACTGCCCCCTCCTCTGAAAGGAAGCCTTGCTTCACTTCTTAGTGAGGGACAGCATCTTGCCTTGAGTTCAGATCAGCCCTGATCTTCCAGACAAAACTGATCTCATTACCAGAAGGCTGCAGAGAAACCAGCCAACAGCATGAAGGTGCCACCTCATCCTATTGGAACGCCAGTGCCTCCTCACTGTTAATCTTTGTCATAGATTTGGAGCATAAATGCATCATTCCAATAACCTAGAAACCTTTTATTCCACTGTTCTTTGTTATCTTAACTTGAAGAACTAAGCCCATTGAGTCCGTTTCAATATATGTTGACTATCTGGATCTTCTATCTACACTAATAAAAGAGAAACATGCAAATTAACCATCACTCCACCACTCTGCTACACCCACAAGCCACGCCCACCAGAAAATCAGGAGCAAGTATGCAAACTAACCCAACTAAGATGGCGGTGGCCACAGAGCTGGAGCGAACAGGAGACTTGGGTTGCCCCCGGCGATGGAGGAAGCCAAGCTTCCAAACCAGCCGGCCCCCACCCATGCACCAGGCCTCTATTCTATATAATAAAAGGGTAATATGCAAATTGACCCTAAAAGCAGAATGACTGAGAATGACTGGTCACTATGATACACACTGACCACCAGGGGGCAGACTCTCAATGCAGGAGCTGTCCCCTGGTGGTCAGTGCACTCCCACAGGGGGAGCTCTGCTCAGCCACAAGCCAGGCTGACGACTGCCAGCACAGCGGTGGTGGTGGGAGACTCTCCCGCCTCCTCAGCAGCGCTAAGGATGTCCGACTGTAGCTTAGGCCTGCTCTCAGCTGGCAAGTGGACATCCCCCGAGGGCTCCCGGGCTGCCAGAGGGATGTCTGATTGCCAGCTTAGGCCCACTCCCCCAGGGAGTGGGCCTAAGCCAGCAGGTGGACATCCCCTGAGGGGTCCCAAACTGCGAGAGGGCACAGGCCAGGCTGAGGGACCCCCCCACCCCTGAGTGCACAAATTTTTGTGCTCCAGGCCTCTATAAAATAGGTCTTCACATGTGGAAGACAGTGAAGTGTGTCAGTGTCCTCATAATGTCCCCCTTAGGATTCTACCCCAAAAGGAGAGGCAGAAACATGGTTGTCACAGCTCTGTTGTGTTGTAAAGATTGAAAACATTCTAAATGATAACCAAGGGGGGACTAGTTAATTATTGCAGATCATTACATAGCCTATTACTAGTCATTGCAAAGGATGACCCAGATTGGTATGTCCTGACATGGAAATAATGCCTAAGAAAATTAAGGAGAAAATAACTGAAAAAGTCATGTGGCAGGAGATAATACAGATTTTATATTCACAGAGTGAACTAATTTTTGTTGAATGTGTGTATATATTAAGAGCTTGTACCAGTTTTCTCTGATAAGATTACAGATGGTTGTTCCTTTCTTTGTTCTGGATGTCTATAATGTTTTTATTTTTTAATGTGTTACGTTTTCCAGTAAGAAATACAAGATTAGAGACTAAAATATCTTTTTCTAAGGATGCATCACTGATTCCCCATCCATTCTTTTTAAAGTCATGGGTTATACATACTAAGAGGCAGCTGGACCTTGAAGCCAGGCAGACCTGGATGAATAGTGGGTCCAGCATTTTCTAGCTGTGACTTTGCTTTGTTCAACCTTCTTTTCCTCCATTATCATCAAGCCTCATTGAGAGCCTACTCAATGCCACTCTCTGTGCCAACTCTGGAGGCCATGATGGTGGACAAGACAATCACCCCCTTCTCACTTGGAGTAGCATCTACAGCTGTAAAATGAGGGTAACTTTGCAGGCTGACTGAAGGGATTATTAAATGATTCCTGGAACATAAAAGGCCTTTGAAAACTGTCAGCTACTTTTTTAAACACCAGAGGAATATGACTTAGTTAAGGTAGGATAAGCTGCCTAAGAAATCATACTTGTTTTTTGTTTTGTTGTTTTTTTTAGAAATCACACTTGTAATGGCTCACTAATGGAAGCTTATTTCTTGTTTATGTAACAGCATAGGGTGGGGGCTCCAGACCAGACACTTCCTTTTTTTAAAATATATTTTTATTGATTTCAGAGAGGAAGGGAGAGGGAGAAAAACATCAATGATGAGAGAGAATCATCAACTGGCTGCCTTCCACAAGCCCTCTACTGGGGATTGAGCCGAGCATGCAACCCAGGCACATGTCCTTGACCGGAATTGAACCCAGGATCCTTCAGTCCTCAGGCCAATACTCTATCCACTGAGCCAAACCAGCTAGGGCCAGACCAAGCACTTTCATGCAATGATCCTCCTCAGGCACAGGAGGCTCTGTTATCTTTCAAGGCTGCCCTGGGGCTTTGCCCCATCCCAGAAAGCCAGTGGATGAGATAAAAGCATGGAGGAAAACTTGGAAAGCTTTTTTGATTGCATCAGAACTACACACTGCATTTCCACTCACATCCTATTGCTCAGAATTCAGTCACATGGACGAAACGGGAGGCCGATAAATGTAGGCTTGCTGGGTTCCTGGGAAGATGAACAAAACAGGTTTGAGGAACTAACAGCAATTGCTGCCATGGTGAATTAGAGGAAGAAACACACACCCCAGAGACTGTGTTTGTGTATTTATTTGTGTCCAATTTGCAAAAAGCCAAAGCTCTGGGAAGTTCCAAAGCTCTTCTTTGCTGAACTTTTAGTTTTTGGGAAGAATTCAATCTCTCTCTCTCTCTCTCTCTCTCTCTCTCTCTCTTATTATTAAGGCTGTCTTGCCACCATCTGAGATACTACCAAAAAACACCAGCCCCCAGCTCTGACTTTCACAAGATTTGAGATGCTGTCAAAAATAAATGCCAACTCATCATATTCTGTGTGAAAGAGATGCCAACACGCATATATCTCATACTAAAAATTGCAGACAGAAGCTTTACTGTGCATACACTGTCACTCCTCTTCTAAAGAGCCTTATATGCCAGCCAGTGAATCCGTGAACTTAATCATATGAACTAAGAGGAAATATTACTTCTTTCCTTAAGCAGGTGCTTTGCAGAACCAATACTTATGTGTCTGTTAGAAGTTTACATTATAGAGTCAGAGTGTTAGAGATTAAATTCTATAGTTTGGTTCCATGTTGAGAACTGCCTAAATGATAATCAAGAGGCAGCTGGACCTTGAAACCAGGCAGATCTTGATATCCTCAGGATATCAAGATGGAAGGCCCATTCACTGTCTAGTGAGGGAGTCAGCTACTGGACACGAAGTTACAATGCAACAAGACACTTGCTACAGGGGAAGCACATGCAATGGCAATGGAAGTGCAGAATATTAGAAAGGCCACTGATTATTTGCCATTTCTGATTTACTTAGCACAGAAGCATAAAGTAACTCATCAGAAAGTCTCCTACACTCATTAGATCAACCAACTGGAAATGCAAAGAGAAAGGCTACACTCTGGACCCCAAGGGTCTTTATTTATGCTGTCATTGGAAAGAAGCAGGAATAATACTAGTAGCTACAGATTTTGGATTCCTCCTGTGTACCAGGCATTGTGTATACTTGTCATTCATCTTGCTAGGCAGGTATCACCCTGCCCATTTTACAGATGGCATTTCTGAGGTCCAGAGATATTAAGATTCTTGCCCCATTATGTAGTAATCTGCAGGCCTAGGAATCTGGTCTGTTTGCCTCCAAAACTGGGCACATTTCACTCCCACCGTTCACTGCCTCCCCACATGGAAGATCAGGGGAAAGCAGATCCAGCAGACAGTGGTGGGACCTACAGCTTAATCAGATTGCTCAGAAGAAGCAGCACAGGAAGGGGGAAAGAGGTTGGCTTCAGGAGTCAGTGCTTAATTCCTGGAAGTGATGTGAGTATAGACTCTCACCAGTCATCTATTCAACATCTATTCAACATTCAATATTTATTAAGCAATGGCTAGGTTCCAGGCACTATTCTAGGTGCTGGTGATATGGCAATGAGCAAGATGGGGGAGGAGGGCAGAGTGGGGAGTAAATATGCTCCAAAATTTTGTCACACATGAGAAGTAACAAAATAAATACCTTTTCATTCATTTAAAAAATGAAAACATCTTTTAAAATATTCTTTTTATTGATTTTTTTAGAAAGAGAGGAAGGGAGCTAAAGATAGAAACATTGATGATGGAGAAACACATATCAGCTACCTCCTGCATGCTCCCCACTGGGTATCGAACCCACAACCATGCCCTGACCTGGAATTGAACCAGCAACCTCTATGGTGCCTGGGGTGACGCTCAATCCACTGAGCCACGTCAGCTAGGCCCTTTTCATTCTTGATGTTGATAATTAGAGATATGTATGTTAGAAATTTAGGGGGGGATTCAATTTAAGCACATTACATTCTGTTGTGGAATATACTTTCCAAATCTGCAGAAGATAAAGGATCTATGTATAGGACAAAAAGACTTTTAAAGACATGAACTGGACATTGATAGTAGTGATCTTTGGGTGGCAGGGCTGCAAATAATATTTATTCTCTTGTTATTGCCTTTCTATATTACTTTCATAATCATAGAGAAACAAAATTTATTCAAATGTTAAAGAAACTAAAGCTCCAAAGAACCAGGATCTTCCTGTCCTGGCATTTAGGCATTAACTGACAAATCAGCCAGACAGAGTGATGCCTAGCTCCTCTAGTCACGCCGGGTGATATCTTATTTCAGCACATTGCCTGATTATTTCAGAATTTACTCACAGGGGTAGCCACAGGAGGAAATATACACTCATCACTGAGATATTAGGGACTGAATCCTGAAGCTTAATTTTTCATTAGGGCATTGTGCCATTTTTCAATTAAGACAGGTTCATCTTTTTCTTTCTTTCTTTTTTTTTAAAGTGCTGATGTGTAAAACCTCATTTCCTTCCTTAGCTCACTGGCCCAAGGATTTTATTTTTAATTGATTTCCACGTGATCCTAAGAGTGACAGAGAAACTAGGCTGGTGAACTGTGTTGCCACAGTGTTCCTGGTGCTGGAAAGGAAACACAGCTATGTGAGAACAATGCTTTGGAAAATCTGTAAAACCCAGTGGAACACACCTAATGCTTGTATGAAAGGGCAGGCATTGCTCACAGCAGCCTTGCCAGTGAGAATGGAGACTGAAAAGCCATCCAGCCCTTCAGCAATGAATGTGCCTGGATGAGTTGGCCAGGTCTCACTTAGAAGCCAAGGAAAAATTGTCTAATAACATTTTGATATAGTGATGCATTGTATTATCTTTTTATGAAAAGTATTTTATGTATTTTTGAATAAAAGAAGATTGCCACCTCCCTCTCCCCACCAAATATAAATCTAGAAATGGAAATACCCTCACTCAGATGAACAGGGTCTGTGAGGGGTTTAGGGTTCTTAGCATAAGATTTTGTTTCCTGCTGGAAATATTCTTTCAGAAAAGTAGAAGTGATCGAAGGACCACAGGAAACATCTGTGTGTACAAACAGGCCAGCTCACTAGAAATAAAAAGGCATTATGCATCATAAAGTTCTAAATATTTTTATTAACACAGTTTGTTAACCAAGATCTGAGAAATAAGGTTCTCTAAGTGTCCCCTGTCAAATGCTTTCTTCAATATTTTATTTTATTCTCAGGTAGCTCTGAAATCTTATCTTAGATTTTAGCAATGAGTTTCCTATTAAAAGTTATTTCTTTTCCATCTCAGACTGAGCAAAGCTCTGGGCCAAGGAGGTTAGAGAATTTGTTTCATAAAACTGACAGCTTGGCAAGCATTCAATCACTTGGCACTACACAGCGCAGGAGAACAAATAAGTCCTTTTCTGATGCTGCTCCAGACACATTACGATGTATGTTCCATAGCTTTATTCCTGCATTCGACCTGTTTGCCTCCTGCAGCAACATGGGAAAGGGGCAGAAAGCACATCAAAAATTACGATAAAATAGAGGAGGAAGTGATATTAATCAATAATGCTCTCATTTGGAAGTTCAGGGGAAATGAGCACGTTAGATATGCTGTTTTAGGTGGTGGTACCCAGCCTTCCTTTCCAGAAAGCCAATACTTTCAGGGGACTCTCAGCCATTGTGTTGCCCTGTCTTCAATGCTTCCAGACATGTGTCTTTGCAAGATCCAACAAATGCTTTAATAGGGCAGATAAGGCCAGCTCGGTGGCTGCTTTTGGCAGGGGTGGTGCCTAGGGCAGGCTACTGGCTCGCAGTCTGGGCATCGTTCTGGGCAGCAGAGACCAGCTTTCTCCAAACCCTGCACAAGCTGAAATTTCCTGTTTAACAGGCCTAACTCAGAGCAGCCAGGGAAAGGAAACCATTACAAAATCTCTGCTCTCCTCCCTAAAAAAATTACAAGGACTTTTTTTTGGGGGGGGGGTACTCATACACAAAGCTACCACTGAATAATTCTTGTGTGAGGTACAGCTAATCCATGCTATTGGAAGATAGTGATTACTGTTGGTGAGAGGTAATGAAGAGGGTATGAGCAGGGGGAGTTCTGGGGGCTGGTGTGGCCTCTGTCTCCACCAGGATGCTGGTGACATGAGTGTGCTGTTTGTGATTTTTTTCCAAGCTGTACACTTACTAATACGTGCACTTTTCTGTATGTATGTTAGGATTTTAGATAAAAATCGGAAAATAAAAATCTGTGATGGATAATTTTTTGGATTTCTCCCATCCATATAGCTGGCTTTAAAAATCAAACATTACCAAGAAAAGAATAAACCATATTTACCCACTGCTTAAAACTTCTGACCTATTGAAAGTGTATGTGAAATACAAAGCCTTTTTAAAATGTTGGTACTATTATTTAAGCTTTTACCCACCATGTCCTTTATGCTTGGGAAAGAATATATTAGAGACAATTTTGCGATAACTAATATCCGTTCCTCATAGCATGATGCAGATGGGCACAGAGAACCGACAAAGACCATTTTCACTCTCGGACTCATGGTAGGAGTTGGAGGCTCTTTCCAAATTCCCAAGTCCCATTTGGGGTCTTTCTTGCTCTTTCACTATCTGATCCATATGGCCAGAGAAATTTCATTGTTACTTTTTTCACATCTTCCTCTATTTTTCCCTTTCTCTTTTATTTTCCCGCACAGAACTCCTCCTTATTCCTGCTGCTGCACAAGAATATAGTCTGGTGCTGTTTCCTGTCACTGGTGTCACTGGTATTAGATGAGTGTGTCACCTCACCCTCCATTTCTATTTGCATTTCTGAAGGTTTGTGCCAGGCCAGGCCTTCACAGGAAAAATCCTTTTAGTTTACTTGCTATTCCAGGGCTCCTCTGTCCTACCATTTACAACATGCTGCCTGTTTACTTACTGAGGTTTATTTTGAAAGAGAAATAGTTGGGGCAGGGGTGGGGAAGGGAAGCTTTTGAAGACAAAAAGTTGTCATTTCGTTTCAAAGAATTATGAATAATGGAGGACTAGGGTTGCTTTGCAAGTTAAGATCTGAATGGACGACTGCTACAAATGATTCTGCATTTTGCTGCTCTTTCTAACCATGGTTTCAAGGATGTAGGGACACATTGTGTAAAGAAACTGCTTTGCTTACCTAAGACCCAGTTTAAAATATTCCCATGTCTCATTAAGGGCTTGCAGGTCCCAGATTCCAGCAGGTGACTCCCTCAGATGAGCAGGAGGAAAGCAGAATGGAGTTCTCAGGCTCTTATTTTAAGAAAAGCAGGTCATTCAGACCCAGAGAAGCTATCTGAAAGGGATTGGGATATGTTCTTTCTCTTTCCATTCCAAAGCTCCCTTTCTGCTCTGCAGTAGCATCAATATACTGAGTTCCCAGGCTAAACTGAGTGAGTCTCCACTGTTTTAGCCCTGACCAGCTTAGCTGTCCATGTTGTGGCACCTCCCCTGGAAGGTGGGTGACATTTCTCATCCTAGTTTGCCCATGACTGTTTGGGTTTTAAAGCTGAAAGTTCCATGTCTCAGGGTCCCACATCCCCAATCCCAGGCAAACCAGGACAGTTGGTTACCCCAGTGGCAGCCCACCAGCTAAACCCCTCTCCTCCAGCTGGGCCGAGTCAAGGCCTGAAACAATAGGATTACTCTATGCACCCGCTGCTTACAAATTCGGACCTATTTAAAATATATGAATTTGGAAAATGTATTTAAAGCTGCTGACTGAAGGTGCTCCTGGCTGTTGACTATGTCTGTCAGGACCCTCCCGCTCCCCATTTTCTGGCCCATTCATTGTTTTCATCACACTCTCTTCAGAAATTGGAGCTCAGATGATTATGTGGGCAGCGTCAAGATTTTCTGACCACTCACCTAGTTTGGGTCTGCCCCAACCCTGGCTGCAAAGGGAAATTGGGACCCAGGTATCCAATCCCCCCATCCTTAGGGTGTTGTCATAATTTATTCAACCAGCCATTATCAAGCCCTACAGAATCAGTCTCCTCAATACTTCCAGAATTCAATCACTTGCCTCCCCATCTGCAGCCACTATGCTGCTTCAGTTCAAGTTCATTGCTCTTGCTGGATTATTGCAACAAAGCCTGTTTTGGTCTTCCTCCCTTCCTACCCCAGCTCATTCTCCACTGGGGCGGGGGGACAAACACATAAAGCAGATAATGGCACTGGCCTTAGGATAAAGTCCAAGTTCTTTATCAAGGCTTAATAGCTGTTTCTAAACATTACTGTAGGTTTAAGTGAGAGCACCTACAGTATATTAAATTCTTGGCCAGGTGTTTCAGCTCTATCATGAATTTGGGAAACTTACAGTGCTTCATCCCATCCACAGAAGTGATAAAAGGGGTAGGGCATTTGGCATTGACAACTACAGAGAGAGATGGCAAGTGACAGATTTGAAGAAAGAGAAGAAGTGTCCCACTCAGATGAGGGATGAAGAGCTTCGTGTCCAAATATCTGAGATGGAGTTGAAAGTGGGTCGGGTTGATTATAGGAAAGTGGCACAGGGAAACAAACGTGTTCTAGAGCTGTGCTGTCTAATATGGTACCAGTGACATGTGGCAATTTATAATTAAAACTTAAAAACAGAAATATAGCATAATCTCACCTAAATGTGAGAATTTTTAAAAAGCCAAACTCATAGTAACAGAGAGTAGAAGGGAGATTACCAGAGACTGGGATGTGGGAGAAAGGGGGAAATTTTTAAAAAGAAAGAAAAAAATAAAGTAGAAGGGTGGTTGCCAAGGACTGAGGGGAGGGGGTCATGGTTATTGTTCAGTATGGACAGAGAGTCAGTTTACAAGATGAGGAGTTCAGAGCTAGATGGTGGTAATGCTTGCACAGCAATGTAAATGTACTTAATGCCACTGTACACATAATATGACTAAGAAAAATTTTTAAATAAAATTAATTAAAATAAAACGTTAAAGTCAGGCCTTAATCACACTAGTCACATTTCTAATGCTCAACAGAGACTCATAGCTAGTGGCTACCATATTGGACAGCATAGGACATTTCTATCATTGCAGAGAGTTCTATTGAACTTGGCTGTATAGAATCCCTATTCTACCTCTTATGATCAGTGTGACCTGGTGTAAGTTACTAACCCTCTCTGAGCCCACCTATCTCGTATGATTGTTGGAGCTGGATATAAAATGATAAATGCAAATTACTGGGTACAACTGTTTATCCAGCCAGACCTGGATAAACAATAGGTAATTTACTGCTGTTATGATTTTATGAGCAGCCATTGGAGACATTTCCTAATGAAATAGATAGTTTGCATTGGCTAGGATGGACTCCTTCCACTACATCCCAATTGCTCATTTCAGAGGTTAAGTAGGTGGCTTTACTTTCAACAGGACAAGCCAGCAGTGCCATTCCAAAGCAATACCCATTGGCTGGCAGGCCAGAAAGGTGGTATCCTAATCCAGAAGCAATATGTAAGAGACTTGTAGTAAGGCTATGATTCATGAAGCCAGAGAACCTCATTTGGGAGGGTGGTATTTCTCTTTTTTTTTAATACCACTAATGTCATAATCCCTGGGATAGTCCATTACATTAGAGTCAATACTTCAGTGTTCTTTATCTAGAAAGATGCTAAAGAGATCTTGTAACTTTCTTGCAACCCCCCCCCCATAAGAAAACAAACAAAATCCAGCCCAGAACAATGGCACAACCCGGAGACATCTTTCCTACTGAAGGCCAGTCATGAAAGGGATAATGGGAAGAGGGCTTTATGTGTGTGGTGTTTTACTCTAACTAATTAGGAAATAGGGAGTCACTGAGTGTTCTTGAGCTAGGGTGACTGCTTTAGTGTAATAGTGACAGGAATATCAGGGGAGATGGGGAGCAAGGATAGGAGTCAGGTGAGCAGTGAGAAGACTGGAGCCAGGCCCAGTGAGCCATGCTGGGGCCTACACTCACAGTGGCGGTGGGCAGAGCTGAACACAGGAAGAAGGGGTGGGGGTCAAGCCTATGTAAACTGTCAGCAGACTTGACATCAGAAGCCAGGGATACAGTGTCCAGACTCCCACCACTGAGGCTGTATGCTCAGGCATTATGTCCAAGAGGCCAATTTTCCTCTTCAAAGTCCTCTGTTGAAGCAATTCCATTCTTCACAAAGGCTTTGGACAAAGCCTGCTCTCTGTGGGTGATGGGTCAGAAGAGTTGGGTTAGGGACTTGGAACAAGACCTCTCAGGTTGGTTTTTCAGGCTTAGGAATCATAACAGAGGCTCCTCCTCCTAATCCACTCAGGCCTCCTGGGTGAATCCCAGACTTTCTAATGTTTAAAATGAGTAACATTTTTTTTTAAATGGAGGCTACAACAGGAGTTAGACAACTTCTGATTGTCAAAAAAAAGATGTTAAACTACAAATGCCATGTACTATCTTAATTATTCACTAAAGAGACTTTACACTAATAAAATTATAAAGGAACATTTTAAAATAAAGGGCATTTCTGTAAAATGGAAAAGGTTTAGCTTAAAAAAAAACTAATTACATTTTCACTTTTCTTCCATTTCACTCTGAATGGGTAGAAATTTTGTCCCATGCAGGTAATAGTCTGCAAGCCTGGTCTGTGGGGACCAATGGTTTATGTGACATTCCAAAAATGGTTCACTGTGTGGTTTAGAATGTCAGAATCAGCCCTGATGATCCCAAATCCAACTGCCCAGCTCCTAAGAGCAAAAACAAAGCTGAGATTTCTGGTGTGGGTGTGTCCAACATGAAAAGGCAGGGCAGAATCAGTCTTTACTAGCCTTCTTAAAATGCAAGTGATAAGCTACAATGGATCCTAGAACAAATGGTCTCATATTGATATATTCAAATTCAATAATTTCATATTTAGTCTAGCGGGTTAGTGAAATTGTTTTTATCATAAAAAGAAACTGCAGCCAGAGCTAATTGCTCAATCTGAAATGTATCTGGACATTGTTTAGATGTTGGAAAGGAAATGGTAACGTTATAGAGTTTTAGCAAAGAGGAGGGCATTATTTTTTTAAAATGTAAATGTAAAATTAATAGAAAATGTGGCTCCATATAGTTTTCAAGCTTTGATGTATATGGTCAAAGAAAGAGCACCTCTATTTTGAGTTTTCCTTGACATTTTTCTTATTTCTAAAATGCGAAAGGAAATTCATCAGCTCAGGCTCAATCCATTCCCATCCATTGATTTGAAGCCAATCAATGGCCATTGTAATCTGAAAAAAATAACACCCGTTTCTATGAACCTTTCCAAGTGAGGGCAAGTTCAGCTAAGCTTAATAAAGAGAAAAACAGCAAGGGCCATCTGGAAAACACTTCCAGAGTCACAAAAGATAGTGGCAGCCTTTGCCCAACCTGCTATAAATAAGTGTCTCAGGGAAAAAAACACCCAATTTTCAAATCTGTTTCTACTTAATACAGCTTCAATAGAGTTTATTTAGCTTTTCCCTATAGCAGGAAGATTGTTGCCTTTTTATGACAAGGGTCTAAATGTTTTTCACAGCCATTTCCATTGCCATTATTTTGAGGAACAACATACCACACTGACCTGTCTGTTTGTTTCTGTAGCACACAGCCGTGGCCCCAGTGGCCTCTGCACCACCAAACTGGCCTCCAAAGCCCAGATTTATGATCCCGTTTCCTCTCCCAGTGTTGCAAATATCATCCAAATCCTGGCCTGCAAGGGGTTGGCAACTTAGAATGACCAAGTGTCACATGCAGCAAATCAATTATTTATCTGCCTGGACCCAGTACACTGTGGATGTCTGCCAGCTCATTGCCTCTTCCTTCCCCATGATAAGCAAGGGTCAAATTACTCTTCAAGCGAAGCTAGTCCTTGCCAATGACGGCCTGGCAACCCCTACACACTCACCTTTTCATCTTTTCTCACTGGCTAAGCTTGCAAAGGAATTCCTCTACACATGACACTCCAAATTCTTTGAGACACTCTGGGAAAAAGCCTCACCTAACTTGGATGGCTGCAAAATGAAGTGGCCCCCACTCATGTCTGTGCTGAGTATCTGCCCATACCCTCAAGTGCCCCTAAACACCCATCCCACTCTGAAGACTGGCAGGGCAGGGTTGACACCAGGCCACTGTCCTGTGTAATGAGTGATCCACCTCTTTTCTCCCTCTGTCCCCCAAGCGCCCATCCAATTTCCATACATGGGTAGGACAGGGTTCATCCCCCATGACACCTCCCCTGTGAATGCATGTCCCTCCTTTCTAGACTTTCAAGGGACCATGTGAAAGATGATGGCTGAGGGCTTGTCCAATGACAATATTTCATCTGTTGCTGCTGACTGCAGGCATTATCAGGTTTGAGGTGCCTGAGGGAGCCTTGCTGACATTCTCTTTCCCAAGGGGAATTGCTCGAGGAAATGAATGTGTGTAAGAGGGACAAAAATCGGGAGGGGTGGTGGAGACCACCTGAATTTTAACTTCCAGTCATTTTGAAAACTGCTCCATTTAGCCACCATTGACTTTCTTTCTTAAAAGTACTAAAATTAGTATTGGATAGAGGGCTCCCACATTTTGAAATGAGTCTATTCCAGTGTTATGAGTTGAGCTCTCCCAAGTACACTAAGGGGCTAAATTAATTGGTTTAGGTTTAAGATGCTACAGGAGAAAAGACAGTGTGGAAGGGGGAGGGGTGAAGGAAGATGCCTGGTGGCTTTGGAAGCATGACTGGAGTCAAGTTCATATGAAAAAGAAGTTAGGGAGGAATAAACCTTTTCTCTTTATGAAAAACTAGAGAAGCCATTAGATATTACAATATGCCCCTCAATTACCTATGACTTATTCAATGCCTGTCTTAAAAACAAAACAACAACAACAAAAAACACCTCTGTGTTCTTACAATCTTATAGATCCTTCTACCAACCTTAGAATTAAATCAGGCATATGACCCACTTCCAAATGTTAATTAATCATCCCCATAAATTGTATATATAAAAGTCAGAGGGGGAAATTGTGTCTTTTATTATTTCAAATTGAATTTTCCAAAAAACACAACTTACTTATTAAATCTTGGTCTAGATTAGTGGTTCTTAACCAGGGATGATTTTGTCCCAGAAGGGACATTTGGCAAGGTCTGGAGACATTTCTGGTTGTCACAACTAGGGTAGTGGGTAATACTACTGGTATCCAGTAGGTACAGGCCAGGGATGCTGCTAACCATCCTATAATGAATGCACAGGACAGACCCACCACAATAAAGATCTGCCAACAGGCCAAGGTGGAAAAAATGTGCTCTAGCTAAAGCCAAGTATGCATGGCATTTAATATTCTTATCAGTGGCAGTTATCAAAGGCAGAAGACCCCATTGTCTTTGAAATCTAAGGTTGGCTTACATATATGTCAACTAAGGACATATTTACTCCTTTCAGAATAAAGGAAATAGGGTTTCAGTCTGAATCTAGGAACATTAAAAAAAATACTCTGACCATGGTGGGGGTAGGTAGGGTGCATATTTCATAGTTCTAAATGGATGGAAATTAATATAGCATAAAATGAAATGATTACCTAGTTATGTTCCATACAAAACCAAAATCAATACACTGCATCTTATTTAACCTGCAATTAAAGTTAAAAAAACACACACACCTAAAACAAGGAAATGCCATTCTTTCCCATTTCTTGCTAGCTGGGCACACGTTTCTGAGCACAAAGCATTAAAACAAAAACAAGCAGACAAAAACCTTTATTTTTAAAGCAGATTTTTCCAGAGCATAAAAAGCTTCCTGAACCATTCTATTTTATTTACTGTAGATTCAATCAGTCTTTAGTGAACAAAACATGCAGCCCATTCTCTTGGTTATGCTTGCCTGGCTTTCCAAATGCCCTCAAAACTGGGATGATGAATCACATACCTTGGCCCCACTGTACCAATTAATAGTCAGCAAAGAATTCCACAGAGCTAAGACAAGACTTTTTGCCTGGTGTGTGTGTGTGTGTGTGTGTGTGTGTGTGTGTGTGTGTAGGGGTCGGGGGGGAGTGTCTGTGGGAAGGGGCCTTCAGCCAGCTGTTTTTCAGATAGTCTTAAGAGCAGGTGTTGAGATTTTCTAAAATTTATTTACAATATTCTGTGTGGCTCTGCAGTACCCCCAGCATGGGGATGGGCTTTGGTCAGAGAAAACGTATATACCTAGAATTGGGGCTTCCAGGCTTAAACTATGTAGGAAAGAATGGCTAACAGCTACGCCATTTCAACCTTACAGGCCACTGTTCCTTTCTCTGAATTATACAGCCAAAGTGGCCATATACACAAAGACAAAAATAACAACAACAAAAACGCCCAAACACACCCAGTCTTGGCTGCCAGCAAGGCCTGATTCTGCTGCTGAAAAAGAACAGTTGCTACAGTGCAGCTGGAGGAGATTTTCCAGGAAACTGGTAATACCCTGGCCGTTAATGAATTATTTTTCGCCAGAATGTCGGATTCTTCCTGTGCTCCAGTAAACAGTCTGCCATGGGAAACAAAACCGGCTCCTTCCGAGGATCTCAAGAAGGTCAGCCAAGGGTCCTCTGTGGGGGCAGCCCCCATAGGAGCCTGAGCCACAGACGCCTGACCTATAAATCACCACAGCCTCAAGTTCATTCTTATAGCTCTTTTTGTCTACTTGGGCCATACCCAGGGCCCAGGGAAGGGCCCAGGAAGACCACAGTGCCGCTGCCATTCCCCCTGAACTGTCCCTTGGTCAGATTTCCTCATCTTCAGCACCACGACATATGAAATTGGGTTTCCTTGCATATATCCTGTCTCTCTTGCAGAAACTGTATTTATTTCCATGCTCTTGTTTTCATCAAGCTGTCAGGAGATGACTATGTGTGTCCCCTTTTCTCCTTTCTCTTTTTTTAAGATTGGCCTCAGCCCCAAATAACCCACTCTCAGTGTTAAAGTGTCTACTTGGGACACTATTCTCCAAGCACAAATCTTCGAATAGGATATTACTAGATCAGGTGTCAAGGAAATCAGTTGCTCAAGCAGGAGACAACTCTCCAATGGACAAGAACAGAGGCTGGGGAGAAAAAAAGGAGCCAATTTTTTCCAGCCAGGCCTTGCTCTCTCATTTCCATTAAGTTTCAGGAGCCCACATTCCTAACAGAACTTGACTGAGCAAACATGCTCATAGGTAGGCTTGATGGGGACCCTGTCATTTGATGACAGGCTGTTGTGGCTACTGGATCAACCTCATGTCTCCCATCTGCCATGGAGATGGAGAGGGTTTATGCTCCCCTTGAAACATCTGGAGGTACCGTGAGGCTGAAGGCACAGTTTGGTAGTTGGTTTGCTCTGGAGCAGTGCTGTAGTAGAAATATATATGTAATTTTAAAGTTTCTAGTAGGCATATAAAAATTAAAAGAAACAAATGACATTAAGTTTAATACTGTGGCTTATTTAAACAATATATTCAAAGTATCATTTTGCCATATAATCAATATAAGAATCTATAATAATAAAAGTATAATATGCTAATTAGATGGGATGTCCTTCTGGACATCCTTCCTTCTGGATGTCCTTCCTTCTGGACAAAGCCACAGCAGGCAGGAGCCGAAGCAGAAGGGGCAGAGGCCCCCGGCCATGGCAGTGGCAGTGGCAGTGGCAGGCGGAGGCTGTGGTAGAGGTGGCAGGCGGGTGGGGACCATGGCAGAGGCGGCTGAGACAGAGGAGGCCGCTGCCGCAGCAGGACCTAAGGCCCTTGCATGAATTTCATGCATTGGGCCTCTAGTTATTAATAAGCTACTCTGCATTGCATTTTTATACTAAACTAGAGGCCTGGTGCACGGATTCATGCACCAGTGGGGTCCCTTGGCCTGGCCTGTGCCCTCTTGCAATTCGGGACCCCTTGGGGGATGTCAGAGAACTGATTTTGGCCCAATCACTACAGGCCAGTCCAAGGGACCCCATCAGTACACGGATCACCAGGCCTCTAGTATGCATGTAAGATCTTTGGTTAATCTCTTCCTGCCCTCCCTCCTCCTCCCTTCCCTTTGAGATTCATCAGTCTGTTCCATGTTTCCATGCCTGTGCACTGAGCATCTGCACCCTGCTGGTCAGTGAGCATCATAGCTACTGGTCGAATGGTCGAACGGTCGCTTAGGCTTATATATATATAGATTGTAGAAATCCCGTGCATATACTAGGTATTATCCCTATAGCTCATCCTACTTTGGACTAGCTACCTTTCAACTGCTCAATAGCCACATCTGACTAGTGGTTACTGTATGGGACAGTGCAGATATAGAAAATTTCCATCACCATAGGAAGTTTAGATAGTGCTGTGCTGAAAGACTAAACCAGCTGTGGGAAGAAGAGTGACAGGTGAGAGCAGGATGAACTATAGGGTTATTGGAGCTAAGAATTACAGCAGAGCCCTGGCTGGTATGGCTTAGTTGGTTTGGCATCATGTCCTGTGCACCAAAAGTTTGATTCCAGGTCAGGGTACATGTCTAGGTTTCAGGCTCAGTCCCTGGTAGGGGGCATGAAAGAGGCAGCTGATTGATGTTTCACTCTTGTGTCGATAATTCTCTCCCCCTCCCTTTCTCTCTCTAAAAATCAATTTTTAAAAATCTTTAAAAAGAAAACAGTTACAACAGAAATAGGAACTGCAAGGATTTTGATGTCTAGGTGGCCCCAGCCCTATCTCTAAGTGAAGATTAAAGTGAGTTTTTAAGAAAGGCCCAGGGCCCATGCCTGCATAGTGAGTATAGTAATTATTCAAGGCATCTGCTGGTTGAGCTGCCTCCATCTTAGCTCTTCCAATCTATTTAAGGCAGAGGATGGGACAGAAGATCGCCAATGTCAAGTATGTCCTTTCAATAACAATTCTAGGTTTGCAATATAATTTGGTGAAGCAGATACAGAAACATGATCAAATTATGTCTGTCTGTGCCTGAGCAGGCATGTGTGTTTGTGTGTGTGTTCATGGCTAGAGAGAGAAGGAGGGTCATGTGAGAAATACAGAAGTACTAACATGGCCACCAAAATCACCTCCTCATCAGTGGCCATTAGAACAGAAGAGAGTTGCCCTGGCTAGCATGGGATGAAGCTCTAACCCAGCCGTGGGCAAACTACGGCCCACGGGCCGGATCCGGCCCGTTTGAAATGAATAAAACTAAAAAAAAAAAAGCCCGTACCCTTTTATGTAATGATGTTTACTTTGAATTTATATTAGTTCACACAAACACTCCATCCATGCTTTTGTTCCAGCCCTCCGGTCCAGTTTAAGAACCCATTGTGGCCCTCGAGTCAAAAAGTTTGCCCACCCCTGGGTTAGAGCATAAGCCTGTGGACCAAGGAGTCTCGGGTTCGATTCTGGTCAAGGGCACATACCTGGATTGTGGGTTTGTTCCCAGTCCTGGTTGGGGCAATTGCGGGTGCGTGAGGGAGGCAACTAATGGATATGTCTCTCTCACAATGATGTTTATCTCTCTCTCTCCCCCTCCCTCCCTCTCTTCCACTCTCTAAAAAAAATCAATGGAAAAAGTACCCTTGGGAGAGGACTAACAACAACAAAAACAATAACAAAAACACAAGGGACCGGTAGAATCAAGGGGCTCATTAAAAATCATGAACCAGGCCAGTGTGGCGCAGTGGTTGAGTGTCAATCTATGAACCAGGAGGTCACATGATTCCTGGGTTGCAGGCTTGATCTCCTGTAGGGGGCATGCAGGAGGCAGCCAATCCATGATTATCTCTCATCATTGATGTTTCTATCTCTCTCACCCTCTCCCTTCCTCTCTGAAATCAATAAAAATATATTTTTTAAAAAATGTGAGCCATGAAGGAAACACCTTGAGTCTGGAAAGAATGAGATGATGGATGTCTGGGCAGACAATTAGGTAGGAGAGAGAAGTGATAATCAGAGGCATTCTCCAAAGACAAGAGCTGCCAACTCTACAGTGAAGATGCCACCCTAACCCCTAAATCAAGCTTAGTTCAGAATCCCACACAGGCTTTTGTGCAAGAGAGTATAATTAGCCTCTCCTCCTCCTTTCTAGATCCTCATTCTCTGAGGTCTCCCTCAGATTCTGATAAGGGAGGCAGCAGAGTCAAAAGCATCTCATATATGGATTCAAATCCCTGTTCTCCCAATGACTCCAAAATTTATAGGGGTTTAAGACTGCCATCTGGTTGGAATGGGGATAAGGGACTAGCTTTGACAATGCATTTACATAGCAAGACCCCAACTCATTTTTATTTAAAGTTTATTTATCTAAGACAGTTAAGAGTCAAAAATACCTGCTCACCCTCTGGTCCCACTATGGGTCTCAGTTTCAGTCTCGGTTTCCTCATCCACAAGGTGGGAATGCCTGTCTCATGTGGACTTGTCAGCTTTATCTACTCGGGGCATAACTCCAGGAACTCAGAGTCCCCAACCAAACATTCATAGCTCAAGGTTTCTCCCTGCTGGGTTTCCCTTGATAGTGACTTACAGCTCCCTCTCCAACACCATTCACTCTACCAGCTCCATCATTTAGTCACTCAACTCTCACTTATTAAGCAACAACTGGGTATTGGGTATTCCAAGATCAAAGGCACAGCCTTTCCACCTTAATTAGTTAGGGACTATTTGGGGTCCATCTACTTGGCACATACACCCTGGGTGACTGGGCTGGGTATTTGGTAGGCTCCCCTTGCCCTTAGGTACCATATAGTATTGTGAATGGGTAGGGAATGGGTAGGGGCTGAGGACTCTGGCCTGTGGGATAAATAAGAGATTTGGGGGAGGGGTAGAGGTACATGTTGCCCATCTAAAGCCTGGAATCAGACATTTGACAGGAAATTTCTCTGAACCTCAGATTCCTTATCTGTAAAATAATGCCTCTGTCACATCATGGATTCCCACATGTGAAGTGTTTGGCAGACAGTGCAACAACAAATGTCAATTCTTTTCCCAACTTATTTCCCTCCACTACCCTCTTCCCCCAAATCTAAGATTAGGGAAGGAGCCAGAGAACAGAAACTTGGTATTTTCTGACTGGAGAGTCACAGCACACTGTATGTGAATATCTCCCCATTCAGAATACCTCCATTCTGGGTCCAATGGATTGAGGGAGGCTAGTCCTATCCAGTTTTCAGGTCATTGTAACTAGTGCTGTATCTGTTTCCAGGTGCTATAGAACTCCTAGCAGCACCAGGTCACATACCTCCCATCCTTTTCTTTTTCTTTCTTGCCTTTCAGAAGCCCTGTCTCAGAGGCTGTTTTCTGGCTACAATAGTTTTTATTTTACAGTTATTACCCAACCACCTGCCAATCAAGTTTTCACATTGGCAACTGGCATCACCTGGAAAGCTGTTCTTTCTTTTAATCCTGAGATGGGCAGGTTTTCCTGGGCTGAGCCTCAATGCTGGAAGTCTGGGGTTTCTTTGCATTATAAAGGACTCCCGCCCTGGATAGCTGATTGGTGCTGGTACCAAAGCAGCCTGTATCCTAAATTCCAGTCTGAATTGGCTCATAGTGCCTGGCACCTTGTGGTTGCCTCTAGTGGGCACCTGTCAGGATGAGACACACGTGCCCATTCAGAGTATATTGTGTGTGTGTGCGTGTGTGTGCGAGGTGGGGGGTCTGCTGGTGGGTAGGTGGCCTCTTTGGGCTTCTAAGGAGCAGAGGAATTGGGATGCCATGAGGCTTATGAATCTGTGCCTTCCAGCCCACCCCCAGCTTCTGAAGGTGGCACAGCTCCCCCTCCCCATTTTTCCCTTTGAGAAGAAATGCTAAGGACAAAACTGGGTGGGGGCATAATGCTGCTCTAATGAGTGGCTCCCACCCACTAGCCTCCCGACTGTCTTCCTCCAACACTGCCAACCCTCCACTGCAACAAAGACACATCACTACACATTTTCAAAGTTATCAGAAGTCTCTTGGTCAATCAACAAACGATTCTGATGACTCAAAAGGGGGAAGAGAGGCATCCAGAAAGCGGTGAGAAATATTCTCTGGGAAAAGGCACAGCAAACCTTGCCCAGTGCATGCAAGGAAGAATTGTTTTCTTCCTGCTGGCTGCTTTTCCCTCTGTTCTAAAGAGAAGCTTCCAAGAATCAGCTAAATAAAGGGATCACACCAGAGGATGAGAGAGAATGCTAAACCAACAAAAACAAAGACCCTAATGAAACAGAGCGAGCCATGAAAATCCGCGGTTATCAAAACTTTGGCCGTATCTATTTATCATCGCTGCACACCCGGGCTCTGCGGAATATCATTCTGTTGATGTCACTTATCCTCAGCAAAATATTTACACATCCTTAAAAACGCCAGATGAGGGGGGCCGGCCTGCGCACCACAGCAAGCCGCAGCTCACGCCCAGTCGCTGAGTTCTGGGCAAATGGTGGGGTGGGGGCACGAAGGAGGGTGGCTCCTGTGGGCACAGGTAGGAGCGATGGACAGTTCCCAGAACTCGGCCACCCGGCGCTGCGCCCTGCCCTGCCTACCTCTCTCCCACCTGACTCTGCAAGAAGCAGCCACATCCCTGATATGGTGTCAGCGCCACCCCCACCTCCCCCTGCCTTTCTCATTGATTAAGTTCTCAAACCATTGTTAAAGCCCGGTTGCTTTTCCCTGGAAAACTGGGCTGAATTCATTAAGCTTCCCCGTGCCACAAAAGGAATATTCATAAAAGTTTGGCAGGCAGAAAAGGAGGCTGACTTCATGCCACCGGGTGGGTGACAATTCGCTCCTCCAAAGCCACCTTCTTTCTCCACGCCCCATCCCTCTCTCCATCCATCCGTCGTGCCCCAAACCTACTCCAGGGACTTCCGATAGTGAAACACAAAGCAGCAGCTGTTTGGCAACATTTCTACCCCTCGCCGGCAACCGTGGTGGGATGCCATTTCCCCACCCAGGCGGAGCTTATCCGGAACAATAGTCGGGCTTTAAACAGCAAACAAGCAAACACAGCGCACAAACCTGACCCTGAAAAAGCCAACGCGGCAAGAAGCAACAACTCCCTCCGCAGCAAAGGGCACCACGGAAACGCACGCAAAAAAATGCAGCGTGAACGCTGCCCAATGCTTAACATGGCAGAAAGCCCGAGCCAGTGTGGGCCACCCCGAATCTGAGCACTGGGGGGACAAGCGGGCTCCCGGGCGCCTATGCACACTCACCCGGCTCCGGGAGGATGCGGGGCTGGCCAAGCGTCACAAAGGCGAGCCCGACGCGATCTGGCAAAACCCAACTTTCCACCCGGCTCGCCAGGGCCGCCAGATACGTCAACAGAATCCATCTTTCGAAGGGCCTGGAAGGCGCCGGTTTTCTGGGCTGGGGCAGAGCCGCAGAGCCAGAGGCAGCCCCGTGCGGTGCCTGGGCGCGGAGTTCACCGTGCGCCACCCTCTGCGTCCTGTGCCAGCGATGGTGGCGGCCA
>NW_005368708.1:301147-311100 GCF_000412655.1 Myotis brandtii | reverse complement strand
ACCCAAAGAGGCTGTGGCGGAGGAGGGACAGGTGATCTAGCCCATGGGGAGGGCGTGGCTGTAGGTGGCTCGGATTGGTAGCAGGAAGAGGCTCCGGGGCTCTGGGTGGGAGTGGGGGGTGGAGCACGACCCTGCCACCTCCCAGCAGGCTAGGGACCATTCCAGACCCCAGGATGGAGAAGAAGTGTCTGGCTGATGAAGGTGGGAGAAGTGGGAAGGGTCCAGCGATGACATTCTAAAATGCCAATTGTGATACATGTCGAAGACCCTTCTCACAAGGTGTGAGATTATTAAAGACAATATTAGTCCACGGACATAATTTCATTTCCACGTAATTGCTTTAGAGGCAATTCATTTATTAATCTAACATTTATTAAGCACCTAGTATTTGCCAGACACTGAGCTAAGAACTGGAGTTTCAGAGATGATGAATATATGGTCCCTAACCAGTATATAAATAATAAGTATCATTACTACTATTGATCATTTTAAAACAAAATAGAAAACCAAATACTATAAATGTTTTAACAGTGCAAAGGAAGTAACTACATTGGTTTAATTAATCCTTAAAGATGTAAAGATTATTTTTCTGCTCATTAAAACAGGATGAAGATTTTTGAGAGAATGGCAGAGCAGAAATGATTTTAATCAGAGCAGAGAGCTGTCCCAATGCTGTGAGTAGTAACCATGACTTAACCTCTTGTAGAAGTGGGATGGCCAAACAGAAATACATAGAGAGCAGCCTGGCAAGTTTATAATTAATATGGGAACCTTAACTTGTGTTTAAAAGGCTCTATTCTAGCCTTGCTGTGTTATGAGCATAATGTGGTAGAAAGAAGGGCCTCACTATGACTTTCGTGCACACTTTGCCTTTGTGGACCCCTTCCTCCATAAAACAGTAAAAATTACATTTTTTTCAATTGCACTGTTGTAAAGATAAATATATTAATATTATATATTAAAACATTTTCTTCAACCTAAAAGATCACTTTTTCTTCTGATTTTAAATGAAATTAAAACATTTCCATGGGCCCCTAAAAGCTTTGTGGGCCTCAGGCACTGTGCCTACTGCCCCTAACAGAGAAGTCAGCCCTATTGATATCATTTCTTAATACTAAATTTCCTCTTATGAAAAAGAAGAATCAAATTAAGAAGTGCCCAATCAATATAAGAGCAGAAAGACACACAGTGCAAGTTTAAGAATTGATAATAATGAACATCAGCAGAAAGGACCAGTTCCTACTTTTTTTCAATCAAGCTCTCGGGTTTTAATTATTTATTTTTCAAAATATGTTTTTATTGATTTCAGAGAGGAAGGGAGAGGGAGAGAGATAGAACATCAATGATGAGAGAGAATCATTGGTTGGCTGCCTCCTGCACTCCTGATACTGGGAATGAGCCCACAATCCAGGCATGTGCCCTAACTGAGAATCCAACAGTGACCTTCTGGTTCATGGGTCAATGTTTAATCACTGAGCCACACAGGCCTGGCCAAGCTCTTGGGTTTTAAATGAGCTGTGATTAACTAATGATACTTATGGAGATATTTGTCTGTGAATGTCTTCAACCACTTCAGTAACCACAGACTTCCTCTATGGATCTCATAACTGTTCTGATCAGGTATGTGAGGGCTCAGTTACCAGGATGTAGCCTGAATACAACTAAAGACATAGCTAGGCAATTATAATAGGGCAAGTTCATGGATGAAAGATCCATAAAGGTTTTGTGTGTGTTGAGGGGCATGTGTGTAAAAGGTAGGGATTGATATCCTGGAAAGCAATTACTAGCTTTATTTCTTTTGTTGGCCTCATCACAACCCTGGGTTCATGTTTGAACCTCACTGGCAATTGTGATTCATATTTGCTGCCCTTTGAAATGCTTATATTTTTAGGAAATACTATATTGATTCAGATTAATGCATAATAAATAGGTATCATGGCCCCCATTCCCAAAGAAATGTACAGTGGCACCCCTCTGTATTTTCATCATGGCTGCCTTTGCAGAGAGAAGAGAAAAAGAGGAGTCCAGGAAGAGAGGATCTGGATTGGGGTAAAGGAGATGTTTTGGGACAGAATAAAGACATTAATATGGAAGAATTGTGTTCATACAGTTAAAGGGATGACTAAGAAAATGGAGGTAAGAAAGGATATACCCAACAGAAGAAAACAACAACAACAAAATTTCCAGAGTTGCTCAGGGTGATTTTTGAGATATGTAATTCTAATATTTTGTGATTTTAAATTAGGACTGAAGAAATTTTTTATTTCAGATCTGATTCTTTTATATCTATTCTGCTTCTCTAATATAGCATCTTCTCATAATCTAGTTTTCAACATACTTGTCATGTAGATGGGTCATTCCCTCATTTATCCAATAATCATCATTTAAGCACCTGCTGTATGGCAGTCACTGAGCTAAGGACTGTGATTAGTGAGATGGTTAATGGAGGGTTGTTGACCCCAAGGAGCTCACAGACCAGTAAATAAAGTGTTAATAATACAATGTGACACCATGTGGTACATGAGGAGTTAAAAATGGGCCAGATGAACACCAAAGGAGGGGCCTATGCTTGTACTTGGAAGGGGTAGGGAATGGCATGAGGGCAGTAGAAAAGATTGCACATGGAGGGTGACAAGAGTTGAGCATTGAGAGATGAATAGGAGTTTTTTAAAGTGAGGGAAAGCCATTACAAGTGAAGGGAATGGCAGGCACCAAAGCTTGGATACAAAGGAGGCTGCAAACTGCTAGAGTAGTCTGTGAAGAATAGTGGTGGGGGTGGGGACAGGGGAAGGTAGAGGTCATTTGAGATTCCCTGGTCTGTTCTGTAAAGGAGCTTTTTGTAGTCAGTGGGGAGTCATTGAAGGACTTGAAGCAAGGGAGTGAGTGACCAGGAAAGATTTGGGTTGAGGAATGATCACTCTGATGGTGGGTGTGAAGTGCTGATAGGAGAGAGGTAAGGTTGGCAGCATGGAGACCAGGTGAGAGAGACTGTGGCAATGATCCCAGTTGAATCAAGGCAGTGTCAACAGAGATGAAGGGTTTGAACTTGACTCAAGTGGTACTCAGGGCATACGATCAACAGGAATAATGATGGAGGAAATACGGTGACTTACACCTGGCTTTCTGAATCATATGACAAGGTGGGTGGGGGTGTGGTCAGAGAGATACAGGTCCCTGGGAAGAGAATTAGATTTGTAGCTGGAAATGATGAATGTCATAGGTTCCCCCAGAAGCAAATCCTGAAACAAAGATTCAAGTGCAGAAAGTTGATTTGTAAGGTGAAGGAAACAGTGGTAGGGGTGTGGGAAAGGGAAACAGAAGGATGACAGCCAATAGAGGCCAATTACTACCATGGGCAAGTGGAGGTTAATCTTACAGACAAACTCTTGGACATGATACAAAACACCCACTTCAGAATTGTCCCACTCAGAGGGTGATGATTTTCTGGCAATTTCAACCTGCCACCCAGTATTGGCAGAGAGTCTTTTTCAGGTATAGGGAAAGGATACTGGTTGGCAGCTTCGGTATCTGTGGAGCATGTTGAAATGGTAGCAATTTAAAAAAGAAAAGAAAAGAAATGGTAGCATCCAAAGGATGTGGGTAGTGAACCACCAATGTGTGCTCCAGGGAGTTTTGGTTACTACATCTTTTTTAAAAAAATATATTTTATTGATTTTTACAGAGAGGAAGGGAGAGGGATAGAGAGTTAGAAACACTGATGAGAGAGAAACATCAATCAGCTGCCTCCAGCACACCCTCTACTGGGGATGTGCCAGCAACCAAGGTACATGCCCTTGACTGGAATCGAACCTAGGACCCTTCAGTCCGCAGGCCAACGCTCTATCCACTGAGCAAAACCGGTTAGGGCTGGTTAGTACATCTTGAGTTGAAAGTATATCTTGGGTAGTCACAGAGAGAAGTCCAGTAGGCATTTGCAAGAACAGGCCTGGAGTTCAAAATCTAAGCTGGAGACCTAGATTTGGATGCCGTTAAGTCCTGGGTGTTAGCTGAACCAGTGTGTATTGATGAGCTCTGCAGAAGACATATGTGACTTAAGTTGATGGCTGAGCCCATCACCCTTGACCATACCAACATGATTTGATCTGATCTGATCTGCATGAGAATCATTGTGAATTTCTCTAGGAGTTCCTAGAAGCCTTGAAGGTGTAATGCCAATTTAGTGCTCATGGGTATGAATGTCTTTGGGGGAAATGGTCCATTGCTTTCACAAAATTCTTAAGAGGTCTATATTTTACTGAAGCTGAATAATGTATTTAAAATAGAAATTCTTTTTAAAAATTTTAATGGTCAATCATATTTACTAGATGATTGAGTGACTGAATGCAGGTGGACATTTAAACACATAATCACAATGAAAAAGGGTTAATACTGGAAAAAATGCAAAGGGTAATTAAAGCACAGAGGACTGAAATCAAACCTAGGCTTAGGGAAAGAGAATGGAAAACATTCAGAGGAACAGTCCAGCAAGAACAACATTTTAAAATTATTATATTTAAGGATGGCATTTTTAGCTAAGGAATTTTCAGAGCCTGTGGGGTAAGAGAAAGATTTTAATCATTTTGATAGAACGGAGACTTCTAATGTGAACTGTATTATGCCATGATTTTATATATGAACTGGCCCTGCTTTGCACTGGTTTCTTTTAGTCCAGTTGTAATTCTGTCTAGTCTCACAGCCAGGAGAGCATTTGATTTCACAGGATTGTGAGAAATTGTCAAAGTGTCAAAGGCTCATTATGAAGGGCTCTGCTTGTGGCTGCCCCATTCTGCATTCCCCATTCCTCTTTCCTAACAGAACCACAATGTTGTTCAGATATCCATCCCTTTCCTACAAAGCCATATACCTTAGAATTTAATCCTAGCTTTAGTATGGGGTCTATTTGATCTGCAACAGATGGCATCCCTCCCGCTATAATTTGGACCAAATAGACCAGGGAAGAGATTTTCTGGGAGTATCATGGGTAAGTTCTTTATAGGAGAGCCACCCTCCCTCTCCCAATGAACAAGAAGATAATGAAACCCCATTTGGAACTGTCAGTAAAAACATGATGCAGGTGTCCATATACTTGATTATATAAACTGGTGCACTACTGAGGGTAAAAGGGGTTGATATTACTAATTATGTAAGGGCCTAAGGCATAAACTGGGTATTCAAAGCAAACCAGGATGGTTGATAACTATGATGGCAGGAGCAGGCTTAGGAGAGACCTGATGCTCTCAAGGCAGAACAACAAAAATAGGCAAAGAATCTGGAACTCTGATGATGTTATTGAACTGCTAGAACAAGCAACCATTTCTAAAGCCACCTGAACTTGTACTTCCTGTTACATAAACTATTACACTGCTTTCTAGATTAAGTTTCTTTGAGTCAGGTCTCTATTGCTTGCAATTAAAAGCATCCTAAGACATACATGAAGTTGCAGGATTGCTTTTGTTTTGGTTTGTTTTAGTCCCAGATGGGGTGAGGACTTTATGGATTCAAAAGATCTAACAAAAACAAGTGAAAGGAGGAAGTAGGTCAGGGATTGATATTTTAATCTGACTTTCAAGACAAGTGAAGGAAATCATCTAACTACCATGTGGTTGCACTGAATCTGGAAGGTACTGCACTTGGCAGTTTTCATTTGAGCAGCGCCTTGGAGGCACACTCCTGCCTCTGACAAAGGCTGACTCCTGTGCCCAAGGTCAGGAGAATTTCTCTCTATTTCCTGCTCTCTCACTGCTCTGTCTGAGTGGCTTTGAACCAGCTGCTTCTCTCTGTGGACTTGGATCCCTCGTACCAGGAGCAGCCGTCTTCCCCCTGATGTCATGTCTGGTCTTTCTGACTTGACTTGTAAGTAAGTCCTTGATGTACATCTCCCACAGAACCTACCTCAGTTCTCTCTGCAGGGGGCCCTCAGTAAGTCATGGTTAAATTCACAATGATCTCCCCTCACATCTGGGGTCTCTTACTCCTAAGGAGCTTCAATATCCCTTATCTTGTTCAAGTCTTATAACCCTCACATGTACCTTCCTTTTCTGTGTGGAGGGAGGATGTGGACAGAGAGGGGTTTGGGGTTGAAGCTATGTGACTGTCACCTGAGGCTATCAGGGTTGTCCAATCAATGGAGAGCCCTGCACAAGCCAAGTGAGAAGCCAGGTTGCATGAGACAGAGTAGAAACCATATAGGTCACCAAGAAAGGACGAGAAACAAAAATTATAGCCTGGAAGAGATTTGGAGTCAGGGACATGAAATAATAAGGCAGTGGATTTTGGTTAAGTGGACAATAGATCCAGATTTGGTTTGGGAGAGCTGAATTTTTTTGCCAGATGGGATAACAATGCCACCTATGGCATGAGTGCGGTTGAAATATGGGCACATCAAGGACCAAGGATAGGCTTCAGAGATGATGACCCCCCTCAAAGGAGGGTGGGCAGGAGAACTGTACACACACACACACACACACACACACACACACACACTCACACACACACACCTTTACACATGTCAAGTCCTGTTCTCTTTCTGGTGTCAGGGTTATTTTTTCCTTTCTTCAAAATTCATTCACAAAGGACCCAGACTGATCTCCCAGTTAGAAAGCAAAAATCGGCAAAGTTGCCCTGGAGTAATGCCCTGGAGTGACAATGAGAATATTGTCCAAAACAATCATTAAAAATAGCTGCTGAGACACTCTATGTAAAGGGGACAACAAGCAGTGGCCTAAATATCCCCAGTCACCAAAACTACAGTCCCCCGTGTCAGGCACTGTGATGAGGGCAAGAGTCCATCTCTGCAGTTTTTTAGAAGAGCTGCTGAGGACTTTCTTAGCCATCAAGCCCATCCACTGCTGGAAATGATTAACTCTCCCATAGATACACCCTATCTGATCTAGCTAGCACACAGTGTATAAACAAAGGAGAATGTGGTCGTTAATTTCACAAATGGTCCCTGTCACAAAATGCACTGCATGTTCCCGAAACCTTCAGTGTGTGGGTGATGGGCAAGTTTTGTCCTGAGTCATGCATGGCAGGTTTCTCCAATGTTATTGACAAGGTTTCTCTTACTACAATTGTAAGAAGTGGGAGGAGTTGCAAGGTCACTTTTGTAATAGGACATCAATGTATAACACATACGGGACTTAAATCAGTCATTTTTCTGCAGTTAAGATAATTTCTCAAGATATAAAATTTTATTTTTTCCATTTAAAATCATTTTAAATTTTCAATTACAGTTTACATTCAATATTATTTTATATTAATTTCAGGTATACAGCATAGTGCTTACACAATCATATACTTTACATAATCATATACTGATATTTCCAGTACCCACCTGGCACCATACATAGTTATCACAATATTATTGACTATATTTCCTATGCTGTACTTTATATCCCCATAATTATTCTGTAACAGCTAATCTGTACTTCTTAATCCCTTCACCTTTTAAACCCATCTCCCAACCCCTTTCCCATCTGGCAATTGTCAAAATGTTCTCGTATCTATGAGTCTGTTTAGAAATTTATGATTGGAAAATTTTTATAGAAGGAGAAAAAGAGAGCATGAGTAAAACCTCTCTTGCTAGGATGGTTAGCAGTTTTTATTGCTGTCCTTTGCATTTGTGGCCTCCCTGTGCCAGGTCAACATCCAAGTCCTCTCATGAGACTGCTTCCTGTCAGCCCCTGCTACCTCAGCTCCTCCCAAGGGAATCCTGATGCTCTTCACTCCCAGGATGATTCCTGCCCAATTTCTGAGCCAGACCACCCGTGTGTTGGATCTGAGATGAAGCTTGCCTCTCCCATTACAGCTCCTCGTGTTCCTGAGGCATCACTCAACCACCGAGCTATAGTGTTCTCCAGTTGTCCTCTTCATGACCTTCCCCCACATTGGCCCAGCCCTAGGAGTAAGGTTTTGGGTCTGTTTCTCTTCATAGCTCTCATGTCTTCCTTTGGAAATGTAGTTCCACCACCTAAACTCACTCACCAAAATGTCCCCATCAATCTCTGAAGCTCACATAGCAGTCTGCATGGATAAAGTTGGTTTCTCATTCACTGATGTTCTGCCTTGAAGGAACTGCCCCAAAACTTGACAGGAGTGTTGCACAAATGCCGATCACCATCATCCTGGATTATCCCTTTCACCCCTTCTATTAGATGAGTCCTCATTAGAGACTTATAGTGATTGCTTTTCTTTTAAGAACAAATATTTTACTTGCAAATAGAGGTGACCTTTTGAAAATTACAATATTATTGCTTTATAATTTATTCACGGTTAAAATGGAAATACTGTAGAGTGCATATAATTTATTCCTTTAAAAAGGATTTTTCATTATAACTGAATTTCATTAAAAATTAAATATAAGTGCAAAAAGTTATTTTATCTTCATGATAAACATTCAGTTATAACCACTCTCAATGATCTGTATGTTCCCTTCAAGTTTTTCTCTTTATAGCATTTACCCAAGTGATATAGTATTACCCATGATTTTAGTCCTGCTTTTATCTCTTAATAACTTCCATTGATAAGCATTCTAATAATATTACATAATCAGAGTAAACATTTTCAATGGTTCAATAAACAATTTCATTAAGTGGATCCATCACCATAAAACTTAGCTTTTCCTCTACTGTTGGAAGTGTGGGCTATTTCCAAATTCTGCTGTTGTAAAGAACTCTACAATTGTGTATATTGATGTTCCCCACTAATAAGTTCTCAAAATAAATATACAGCTGTAATACTTCTGGGGCAGATGCAGAAACATTTACATGTTGCCAATCTGATCTTAAAAAGGATGTTCCACTTATAACTCTAAATATGAGTTCTGGCAGTACTTGCCTTATGGATGCTTACCAGCCTAGGCCAAAATATTTCTCATTATGTACTAAACTATATTTCACTGATAACTGTGGAGGCAGGCCATTTTTATGTTTGTGTTTTCTATTTACATACTTAAAGGAATTATCAGTTTATTACTTCCACTCACTTATTAATTAAATCATAGTGTTTGCATTTTATTTATGTATCTATTATTTAAAACAAAATAAATGTATGTCATAATAACAACAAATAAATCCCAGAAGTGGGATTACTGGATCACCTGGTAGCTCCATTTTTAATTTTTTTAAGAACCTCCATACTGTTTTTCATAATCTCTGTACCAATTTACATTCTCACCAGCAGCATACAGGGTTCCCTTTTCTCTATAACCTGCCCAATATTTGTTATCTCTTGTCCTTTTTATAATAGCTGTCTTAAGAGGTGTGAGGTGCTATCTCACTGTGGTTTTGATTTGCATTTCTCTGATGATTAGTGATGTTGTGCACCTTTTCACATACCTGTTGGCTACTTATTTGTCTGTTTTGGATGTCTATTTAGGTCGTTTTACCCATTTTAAAATTGGGTTATTTGTGTGTATTTTGGTTTTTTTTTCTTTGTTAGTTTTTCGCTATTGACTTGTATGAGGTCCTTATATATTTTGGATAGTAAATATATATATATATATAACTGGTAGGTATGATGCCAGGGGGGAGACACTCAATGCAGGAGCTTCCCAGCAACAGCAATTTTGCAGAGTGCCCTCTCACACTCTGGGACCCCTGGGGGTTGTCAGACTGCCAGTTTCAGCCCAATCCCTGCAGGCCAGACAGAGGGACCCCACCTGCCAGAGGGACCCTGCTCACTCTGCAGACACCCTTTGAGCCTGGCGCCACCCCAGGTGTGGCCAGCCAGGGAGGGACTGGGGTGGTTGGCTCTAGGGCGTGTCTGGCCCATCTTGCCCAGTTCCAGCCCGTCTTGCCCAGTTCTGCCCCACCGGCCACATTCTAATTAATTTCCTTTCAATGTGCATGAATCCATGCACCAGGCTTCTAGTATTATATAACCACTAGAGGCCCGGTGCACAAAAATTTGTGCACTCGGGGGGGGGGGGGGGGGGGGGGGCCCCCACCCCGGCC
>NW_005368708.1:281263-299880 GCF_000412655.1 Myotis brandtii | reverse complement strand
TCACTGAAGCAAGGAAGCCTCATGTTCGCTTCCAGCTGCCTGGCTGCCGGCCGCCATCTTGGCTGACAGTTAATTTGCATAAGGATATGCTGATTAGCCAATGGGAAGGGTAGCGGTCGTACGCTAATTACCATGTTTCTCTTTTATTAGTGTAGATCTTAGATAGATGGTTTGACAATATTTTTCTTCCATTCCATAGGTTACCCTTTCATTTTGTTGGTTGTTTCTTTTGCTGTCTAGAAGCTTTTTAGTTTGATGTAGTCCCATTTGTTTATTTTTGTTTTGTTGTACATCTAAATAATCATTACCAAGACCAATGTCAAGGAGCTTCATCCCTATGTTTTCTTGTAAGAGTTTTATGGTTTCATATCTTGCATTTAAGTCTTTAATCTCTTTTGAGTTAATTTGTATGTATGGTGTAAGATTTTATCCTTTTACATATCCAGTTTTCCCAGCACCATTTTTTGAAGAGAATATCCTTTCCCATTGTGTATTCTTGGTTCCACTGTCAGAGATTAGTTGTGTGTATATGTGTGGATTTATTTCTGGGCTTTCTATTAAGTTACATTGGTCTTTGTGTTTTTATGCCAGTACCATACTGTTTTGATTACTGCAGCTTAGAAATACTGTTTGAAATCAGAAAGTATCATGCCTCCAGCTTTGTTCTTCTTGCTTAAGATTGCTTTGGCTATTTGGGGTCTTTTTGCTATTTGGGTTTCATTTATCCCTGGGATGCAAGGATGGCTCAACATACTGAAATCAATAAATGTAATACACTACATTAACAGAATAAAGGATAAAAACCATATGACCATGTCAATAGATGTAGAAAAAGTATTTGACAAAATTCAACATCCTTTCATGATAAAATCTCTCAACAAATCAGGTATAGAAAGAATGTACCTCAACCTAATAAAGGTCATATATGACAAGTGTACAGCTAACATCATACAAAACAGTGCATGATTAGGAAAAACATGAGGGTGCCCTCACCACTTCTATTCAACATAGTACAAGCCCTAGCTAGAGCAATTAGGCTAGAAAAAGCAATAAAATGCATCCCAATTTGAAATGAAGAAATTGTCTGTTTGTAGATAACATGGTACTCTGTATAGAAAACCCTGAAGAATCCACCAAAAAAAAGTAAACACCCACCACAAAACAACTGTTAGAACTAATAAACAAATTTAGTGAAGTTTCAAGATACAAAATCAATATACAAAAATCAGTTGTGTTTCTATACACCAATGCTGAACTAACTGAAAACATAAGAAAAAAATCCCAGTTTCAATAGCATAAAAAAGAATAAAACACAGGAATAAATTTAACCAAGGAGGTGAATGATCTGTATACTGAAAACTATAAGACAATGATGAAAAGAAATTGAAGATACCAATAAGTGGAAAGCTATCTTATGTTCTTGAATTGGCAGAATGAATGTTGTTAAAATGTTTATACCACCTAAAGTAATCTACAAATCCAATGCCAATGGCATTTTTCACAGAAATAGAAAAATATCCTCAAATTCATATGGAATTACAAAAGACCAAAAATAGCCAAAGATATCATAAGAATGAAGAACAAATCTGAGAGTTTTTTAAAATCATTAATGAGCGTTGAATTTTGTGAAATGTATTTTCTGAATCAATTAACATTGATTATTTAAATTTTCTTCTTTACTCTGTTGATAGATATATTGCACTGGTTTATTTTTTTAAAAGACTTTATTTTTTAGAGCAGTTTTAGGTTCAATTTGGAGAAAGGTACAGAGATTTCCCATTTACCCCTTGCCCCTACACATGCATAGTCTCTACCATGATCAGCATCACCAAAGTGTTACATTTGCTACAGTTGATGTGTCTACATTAACACATCATAATTACCCAAAGCCTGTAGTTTACCTTAGGTTTCACTCTTGATGTTGCATATTCGACAAATTTTGACAAATGTATAATGACACGTATCCATCATTGTAATATCATACAGAGTATTTTCACTGCCCTAAAAATCCTCTGTGCTTCACCTACTCATCCCTTCTCTGACATCCAATTTTTGGCAACCACTGATCTTTTTACTATCTCCATAGTTTTGCCTTTTCCAGGATATTATATAATTGGAATCATGAAGTGATTGGCTTCTTTCACTTAGTAACATGCACTTAAGTTTGTTCTATGTTTTTTCATGGCCTGAGAGGTCACGTCTTTGTAGTGCTAAATAATATTCCATTGTCTGCATGTGCAATTATTTATCCATTCAGTTACTGAAGGGCATCTTGGTTGCTTGTAAGTTTTTGGCAATTATGGATAAAGCTGCTATTAACATCCATGTGCAAGTAAATACCAAGGATTATGATTACTGAATCCTATGGTAAAGTATGTTTAGTTTTATAAGAAACCACCAAATACTGTTCCAAAGTAAATGTGCCATTTTGCATGCCCACCAGCAATGAATGAGAGTTCCTGTTGCACCACATCCTCACCAGTGCTTGTCAGCATTCCAGAATCAAGCCATTCTTCTGTCTTGATGCTTCAAGATTCCTTCTTTTTATAGCTTACTTTCTGCTTGAAGAACTAACTTCCTTTAGTCAATATTTAAGAGTATGTTTGATAGCAAAAAATTCTCATAACTTTTCTTCACCTGCGAATGTCTTGATTCCCCTTTACACCTAAAGGATACTCTGGGTTGGCAGTTCTTTCAGAACTTGCAGAATATTGTTCCACTTCCTTTTGTGCTCTGTGGTTTCAGATGAGAAATCCACTGTCATTAGAATTGATGTTCCCTGATAATTAATGCATCATTTCTTTCTTGCTGCTTTCAAGATTTTATCTTTGCCTTTAGTTTTCAGAGGTGTAACTATGATGTGCTGGTATGAATTTCTTTGCATTTGTCCTGTTTGGGGTTTGCTCAGATTCATGTACTTGTGTGTGTGTGTGTGTGTGTGTGTGTGTGTGTGTTTTGCTAAATTTGGGGTATTTTACATCATTATTTCTTCTAATATTTTTTCAGCCTCAATCTTTTTCTCTTCTTCTGCTGCGCTAATGATATGATTTTTTTCTTATTGTTCCACAAGACCCCAAGAATCTGTTCATTTTTTTTCTGATCTATTTTCTGTCTCTTTCTGATTGGATACATTTTATTTACATGATCACAGTTCATTGATTCTATCTGCTGATTAAGTTGCTTAACTATTGAGTTCATTAAGCAGGTTTAAAATTTGGGGTGTTAGCCCAGCCTGTGTGGCTCAGTGGTTGAGCATGAACCTATGAGCCAGGAGGTCACAGTTCCATTCCAGGACAGGGCACATGCCTCGGTTGTGGGTTTAATCCCTAGTAGGGGGTGTGCGAGAGGCAGCTGATTAATGATTCGCTCTCATCATTGATTATTTCTTTTTCTCCCTCTCCCTTCCTCTATAAAATCAATAAAAATAATTAAAAGTTGGGGTATTATATTTTTCGGTTAGAAGATTTCCATTTTATCCTTTTTCATAGCTCATTTTATTTTCTGAGATTTTCTATGTTTTCATTTATTTCAAGAGAATTTGCTATTGCTTGTTGAAGTTTTTTTTTGTTATGGTTACTTTAAAGTCCTTGTCAGATAACTCCAACATCTGATTCATCACTGTGTTGGCATCAGTTAATTGTCTTTTTTCATTGAAGTTGTGATTTTCCTGGCTCTTGATTTTGCAATTTTATCCTGGATATTTGTACTATTATGCTGTGAGACTCTAGGTCTGATTTAAGTATTTTGTTTTATCAGGTAGTCACCTGTTTAGGTTTAGTATGCAGGTCCTAACCTACTTTTATGGAGTATGGCTTGAATGATAACTTACTTTTCAGAGCCTTTGCAGTATTTTTGGGTGTGCTTGGTTTATCTGGTGCTGTTGGGACTCTCACTGGTCTCTGGTGGTGCTGCCTAAGGGGTTGCCCTAGGCAGGGCCAGTTGATGTCTCTGGCCCATAGAGATGAAGATTGTTTCCTAGGCAAGATAGCTTCTTGGGTGTGGTAGAATCTCTCTTGCCAGTGCCAATATGCCACTCTGTGTCTTCCAGCAAGGGAGTCTTAGGTCTGGCAAGGGAGGAAAGTACTTCCTTTAGCCAATCCATTCCCCTTGCCAGTGTTGTCAGGCTCACCTGGTGTTATCAGAGGGCCTACTGCTTGATCTGGTAGAGGAATGAGCCTACCTGGACAGACCTGTGTTGTTAAGTTGGGGGTCTGGGATTGCAAGGCCTGGGTTGCCTTCTTTGTTTGGTGGGGGGTGGGCATATAAGACATCCTGCTGCTGTGTCATTCTTTCTGTCCTGGGATCCTAAACTAGCTTGCCTTCCTCTCCCTACCTTTCAGATTACTCCCTTGGTGGCCTCTTAAGTTCTTTCCAGAGTTCACAGTTGTGCTTAGCAGGGGGGAGCAGGGAAAATGGGTCTAAACCATCTTGTCCACACAAAAATTTCTTTAAAATGTTTAACTCTTTAAAACTAAATAATAATTGAAAAAATGATCATTGCAATTATTGTATGATTGATATGAAAAATAATTTTGGCATAGAAATAAAGTACATTTTAAAAAATGATCTGCTCCAGGTGTCAAATATACTAGCTATGCCACTGAGAGTGAACAAAGTGAAAGGAGAGATTAGAAAGATTGTTAAGAAGGGCCTTGAAGCCAAGGGTAGAAAAAGTGTTAAGAAGCTGAGAGAGGTTATTATTACATTTGTTTTATGATGAGATTAGAAACCAGAGGATCTGAAGCATTAGACTGCTTGCCCAAAATTGCTTTGGCATTTGGCTGTAGGACGGTTGCAGAATTCAGGATTATGACATTCCAAGACCATGGTAACAGCACACTGTTTCCCAGGATGCTGCTTTCAAACTCCAAACACAACATTTGCTGGAAGATATACTAAAAAAGTCAAGTAGCTTTTGCCTATCTGGCAAATAAACAAAAAGTTTCAAAGAAGTAAATGTTTACTAAATTTGACTAGTATTAAATGTCTGCTATTAATTGTCTCTTAATCATCCTGTTTGGAGGGGGTTTAAGTAATGTTCATGAATTCATTTCATGATAATAACCAAGAAAGTGCTTAATCCTAGAGGGAGAGTATTAAATTATTATTGGCATTTGTATAAGTTTGTAAAACCCTTTTTTATATCTTTCTTTAAGCTGCTGTCTTCTAGAATTTATTCATAACAATTTATTTTTTACATAATCAACAACATATATCAAAATTTTATTTTTATTAAAACGTTGAAGAAGTTGGTATTCTAGAAATAGCTTTGAGATAAGAGAATGAGGTAGTTATGGGAGTAAAGGGTTGGCTTTGAACACCGAAACCAGTGAAAGGTAGCACTGGCTTAAATCATTCTTACATACTTGCAAATCAAAAAGCATATATAACAACTAATATTTGATGCTGGAGAAAGAATGCAAAATGAATCACATAAGGTCCAATTTATGTTAATAAAAGAAGACTCAAAAGTGTGGGGTAGAACATGAAGAAGCAAAAGCATGTAAAGCTTACATTTTATGCACTTGAAGAAGCATAGTCAAAAGATATATTTTCTCTTTTTTTAATCTTTTATTTTATTTTTTAAATTTTCTTTCCTTTTATTCTTTTATGGCATAACAATTTCTTATATGTCACTTTTCTTTGATTTTCATTTGCCTATGGTCACTCCCATATAAGCTAAAACTTTGTTCCTAATAGTATATACAGGATTTCAGATAGAAGTTGATCACTTTCTCATTAAATGTGTTTGAGTCTTTTATTAGATCTCTCTATATAATGATATCTATATCACTGGCTTTTTCAGAGTCAATTTTAATTTTTAATTTTACTTTTTCAGAGAGAGTGGAAGTGATGGATAGAGACACACGGAGAGAAACATAGATGTGAGAGAGACACATCGATTGGTTGTGTCCCATACATGCCCCGGTCGCCGGCAACCGAGGTACATGCCCTTGACCAGAATCAAACCCCCAACCTGTCAGTCCACAGGTCTGTCCACTGAGCCAAACAGGCTAGGGCCAGAGTCAATTTTTAGAAATCCTGCTTTCTACTTTCTTTTCCTCATTTCCAATTTATTCACCCTTCTCTGCCTGCACACTACATGCCTGTAACTACTTTCTTCCTTCAGACACGGAACTCAAGAACTCAAGGACTCATGAACATCAATTCAGAGAAATATTGCCAACACTACCACACCCCCTCTGCCCCAATGGTAAGTGATTCTCTGTGAGATGGTGTATTCTTTATTGTTCCCAATCCTCCACTTGACTTTGACTGTTTAGACATGGACTTAGATTCTGTAGAGCAGTGGTTTTCAAAATACGTTGATCACACCCAGGAGTGAGTGAGATAATACATTGAGGTGTATGGATCAAATGTTAAAATGAACAGATAGATATGTTCAGTTTTATTGCTACTTAATAGATAGATTGTCACCAATGCCCTCCCTTAATCTGTATGAGAAGTTCATACATCCTATATGTTTTCTGAGATATCCTGGAGGAGTGAATGTTCCATACTGGGAATAGTTGACATCAGAGCCCTCATGTGATCATTCCTTTCAGCACATTGCAAAGTATTACAGTTTACATGTTCCTGGGTAGATGACATTATAAGTTATGTTATCCAGTTTTAATTAATAACTTTCAAAATTGGCAAGTAACTTTAAAAATCTCTACAAAGAAAACATAGATCAAGATTCTACTATTAACTCAAGCTCACAAAAGTAAAGGAAAAATGGCAAGAGCTTACGATCTTCCCACCCTAGTAGTAACTTAGTATCAGCCATATTACATAAAATAATGAATTCTAATCAGATTACTTAAAATAGAAATTATAAATGAGAGCATTTAAAATATGTTATTATATACCTTTTTGAGTCCCCTGCAAAACAGACCCACCTTTTGTCCTAGGTAGCCAAAATTGGGCCAACAAGTTTTCTGGATCCATTTTAACCATTGGTAGTTAACACAACCGTCTGTATCAATCATTTATATCGTCTCAAGATTATTAAGCTTCAAGAAGTTCTAGAAGAGTCAGGGTCATGAGACATCTGACCTAGTATTCTGTTCATGCCAGAGGAACCAAAGAATAAGTTTTGGAAGTTTAGGTCTTTCTTGCAGACTTCAAAGCTAGAAAGGTATTACCAAAACGTATGAACTATGCTCAGCCTTCTAACCTCAATCAACAATTGCTGATTGAGTGTCTGTGCTAGGGCCTGTATTAGATTAGAAAGAGAGAGGGTGAAGAAGGAAGGGAAATCATCCCTGACTTCCTTAAAAGGTAGTTAACCCTAGACAAAGCTGCATATGGCAATTGCCAAATGAAGCAGACAAACATGGAGAGCTGAGATCAAAGCCATGGTGATCAGGTAAGTATCCAGGAAGAGGTGAGATCTGAACAAAAAACTATTCTTAAACTTGAATATACATAAGAACTAGACTGTTAAAATGAGATTGCAGGGTCCCCCAGAGATTCAGATTCAGTAGGTCTATGGTACAACCTGAGCATTTGCATTTCTAACAAGTTCCCAGGTGATGCTGATGCTGCTGGTCCAGGGACCACACTTTTGAGAACCGCCTCTCTGAAGGATTTTAGACATATAGAAGGGAAAGCAATGTCAAGGGCTAAGATGAGGAGGTGTTAAGAGGAATAAGGTCGGGAAAAGTGGAAGAAATGTTTAGGAGGATTCTGAAGTGAGGGGAGTATGTAACAGAAGAGTGGGAGAAAAAAATCTAAAAATCTGTCTGAAAATTTTGGAATTTATCCTGGGATTTTAACTGGGATTCATTGTATAGAACAAATTCAATTCAACTGGGAGTCATTGAATATGTTTGAGTAGTGACATGACATAATGAAAACCTTATTTTAGGACTTTAATATGTTTGCAATATATTCTTTGGTGTGGAGCAGAGGAAGGAAAGAGGTGAACACAAAAAGGACATGTACGAGCTTATTAATTTATTTAAATTGTTTAAAAGTCTATTTTATATACCATTTATCCCCAGATAATGGTAAGGAAAAAAGTGCTTCTTGGGGGGCTAAATTTTGATGAGAAGCTTAGGCCAGCATTCCTCTTGGAAAAGAAGACAGAGGCAAACAAATGGAATTTGGGATCTGGTCTTCCATTATTCAAGTATTCCTAAAAGGTGACAGCATGAAAATCCTCAATCCTCAAGTATTCTTGGAATCTGTGTCAATTTAATGGGAGAATCTGCAGATTTTTAAGCAGTAAGTTGATCCATGATGGCATTCAACCCAAGAGGAGGAATTTTCTGTTTATAGTCTTGACTCAAAAAAGATTCAAATTTGCCCCACCCTGGAAGTGCATCACTAAGGGGGAATTTTCAATGTTTAAAGATGGTTTATAATAAGATCACATTGAAATTTTCTTCTTTTTTTGCTTCTGTGAAGATAAATGCTATGTGACACTGATTCTACATCAGGCAAGAGAATTGTACTCTGAGGACACACACACACACACACACACACACACACACACACACATACACACACACCAATCACTAGCATCAGCCAGGAACTCTGCTCTGAGATGCTCTGGCATATTTTTTTAAAAATATATTTTATTGATTTTTCACAGAGAGGAAGGGAAAGGGATAGAGAGTTAGAAACATCGATGAGATAGAAACATCGATCAGCCGCCTCCTGCACACCCCCCAATGGGGATGCGCCCGCAACCAAGGCACATGCCCTTGACTGGAGTTGAACCCAGGACCCTTCAGTCCGCAGACCGACGCTCCATCCACTGAGCCAAACCGGTCAGGGTGGCACATTTTTGCATGAAGCAAAATCAATATGAGCCAACCTTAAAACCATCTTTTGGGAACTTTTGGAAAGGTAGATGAAAGGAGAGGAAAGACAAGTCAGACTTGGAAAACAGTCCAGGGAAGCTCTTTTGACGACTCAAGTCATTATTTAACATTGATGTAGTCATCTGTGAGGCCCCAAAGTGAGCCAACATGGGGTTGGGTACAGGTCAAAACAAACCTCTGGCTTCTCAAAATGTCCCTGCACCTTTGTTCTCCTGGGTTTCACCTCACTAGGCAACCCTTCTTTTCCTCTGGTTTTTCTCCCATTCCCTGCCTTTCTCCTTCTTTAGCTACCACCAAGCTCCCTATGGGTTGACTAATAATTTAGTAAAAATTCATTTTTTGAAAATGTTTTGCAATAAAATCTTATTACTTTTGTTGTCTGTAGCTAGAGGGGTGGTGCCCTGGTATGAATGCCCCAATTTTAAAGAAGAAAAAATAGGGATAATGGATCAAGTGATTTGCCAGGGATGAAACAAATGAGATTAGTACCCATTACTTTTTATTCCAACAACTGACATAAATACAAGAGCTGTATTGTAGCAATTATCTGGGAAAGCACTGGAAAACATTCTTTGTGAGTCTCATATAATGAATGTGGTAACAGAGAAGATGACTATGCCAGTTTTTAATTCAATCGAGGTTTTGAACATATTTCTAAGTCCTTTGCCATGTCCCCAGTTTTCTCATGCATAAAATGGAGCTAATACAATAATTAGTATCTACCTTATACCGTACTTGAGAGGATTAAATGACACAACATGTCAAGTGCTTAGAAGAGTACATGGCATCTAATAAGCCCTCAATAAAATTGTTGTTGTTGTTGTTGTTGCAGGAGCAACAACAATTTATTTTAAAGTGACAACTTCAATATTCAAATCTTCCAAAATTTATACCAAACAATGCCTAGACATAAAGGATTAATACTGATTTGCTGGAGAACCCTATTAGAATGAGAAACTACAGGGTGGGGATTGCGTGGAGTGGTCCATCACTCTTCCAGAACATTTTGGAAATTAAACCTTTCATTTCAGATTATTTGTACCTGTGCAAGTGGTGCCTATGAGAAAATGAAGCCCAAATGTTGCAGGTACCATTTCTGTTCCTACCTATCTGCACCTCATTGTAGCAAGAGCCATTTACCAGACACAAGAAAAAGCCAAGAGTGTACTGTGATTGTATTCTGATGTCACACCAAATTTATCTGTGACTGCTAAGGCAGTTGGTCTTGTATGTCAACCTGTGTCACTTCTCATATAAAAGCCCACAGGTCATATCTCTCTCATACTCTCAGCCAAGGAATTTTTTCTCAGCTTTTCAGCTCCCTTGCTCTTCCTGTACTTCCCAATCATTTACACGGTGTCCACTGAAACTCTGATGCCCTCTTCCATAACAAGTAGCCTGTGCACTGCCACTCCTCCATCATCTAGTGGTAATTGCAATCTAGCTTTCCTGTGAAGCTCTATTTTCTAAAGCTCTTTTAGGCAGATGGCGTTTATTTTACTGGAGTTTATGGAGATTATCATCATTATTCACCTGTCCTCCCTCCAAACAGTTGTTACTCTACCTTTATGTAAGATCTTCCTGGGGAACTTCCACTTTCAGGATGGTGGAGTAGATATACTTTTCTCTATTTCTCCCACTAGGTACAATTAAAAACCCTGGACATTATATATGAAACAAACTTAAGAATACTCTGAATGGTGGAGTAAGGAAGGCAGACTGAATTCATTGAATTTATCTTTGTCCTCATATGTTACAGAATTGGAGCTGAAGACATTGACAACCATGAATACAAACAGGTGTAGACCAAAGAAGCCCAAACAAAAGCCTGCTCTCTCCAGCCAAAGTACCAGGAAAGGGATAGGCCAGCAAGATATAACTTTTAGAAAATAACCACTTTCATCAAGCCAAACACCACAGAAAGAACCGTAGTCTACACTTACAGCATTGTATGGCTATAACAAGGTTCTCCTTTCACCAGGGTGATATCACAAGAGGCTGAATATGGAGCTATGTCTTTCATTCCTGCTAGATGGTAACAAACATACTCCCCTTGCAGTGTTGGTAGGGACCATGTGGAAGCCTGGATCCCCATCCCCACCTAGCAGTAATGAGGTACCTCTCCTTCTCATATTCCCTATTGGGATGATGTCAGAAGAGGCCTAGTGAAGAGTCAGGACTTTCACCATCACCCACTGGTAACAAGACAATCATCCCAGGTGTCCGTGAAGGCTATATGGAGAGTTTTAACTCCCATAGCATGACAATAGAGGCTGAGTGGGAAACCTGGACTTCTGTACTCACCTGGCAGAAACAAAGTAATGCTCCTAATTTCCCTGCCAGAGCAGTGTCAGAAGAAACCAGCTAAAGGTTTAAATAAGAGCCAGAGTATCATAACATAAGTGCCCAGGTCTCAATAATAAAAACATAGCTCATCATACAAAGAACCAGGAAAATCTCTATTTGAATGACATAAAACAATAGATGCCAACACTGACATACAAGAGATGCTAGAATATGACAAAGACTAAAAGCAGCCATATAAAATGCTTCAGTGAGCAATTACAAACATGATTGAAACAAATGAAAAGGCAGCAAGTCTCAGCAAAGAGTTAGGAAGTCTCAGAAAAGAAAGAGAAGATGTAAAGAAGAATCAAAATGAAAACTGTAGAACTGAAAATACAATAACCCAAATTAAAAAACAACAACAAATCAATGGATGGACTCAATAGCAGAATGAAGAAGATAGAGGACAGAACCAGGGAACTTGACGAAAGAACAATAAAAATTACCCAATCTGAACAAAGGCGAAAAAATAGACTGAAAAACATCAACAGAACCTGAAAGAACTGTGGGTTTATAACAAAAGATCTAACCTCTAGTTCATCAGAGTGCCCAGAAGAATAGAAAGAGGATGCAACTGTAAAACTTCTCAAATAAATAATGGCTGAAAATTCTACAGATTTGGTAAAATTTACAAACTGACAGATTCTAGAAACTGAGCAAACCCCAAATAGGAAAAGTCCAAGAAATTCACACCAAGTTGTATAATAATCAAACTTCTGAAAACTAAAGCCAAAAATAAACTGTGAACGCAGAGGGAGAAAATAAAACCAACAATACATTTTCTATAGGTAGAAACAAATAAAATAATAGCAGATTTCTCATTAGAAACCATAGAGGCCACCCTAAAGCAGAACACCATTTTTCAAGTGCTGAAAGAAAAAAGAACTGTCAAACCAGAGTTTTATATGCAGTAAAAATATTCTTTAAGAATGGAGAAATTCTCAGATGAAGAAACACTAAGAGAATTTGTCACCAGCAGATGTACCTTAAAAGAATGGCCAAAGGAAGTTCTTCAAACAGAAAGGAAATGAAAAAGAGTCTTTGAATATCAGGAAGGAAGGAAGAACAACAGAAAGAGTAAAATATGAGGAAATACATTTTCCTTCTCTTAAGTCTTCTAAATTATGTTTCATGATTGCAGCAAAAATTTAACACTGTCTGATGAACATGCAGATAAAATTTTTAAGCTAATGAGGGTAAAGGAAGGTAAGGTTTTGAACTTCAATAGAACTGGTAAAACGTTTAGTAGACTGTGATAACATATATATCTATATCTATATCTATATCTATATCTATATCTATATCTATATCTATCTATATCTAACTATAGTAATACCTAGAGTAACTACTATACTTAGAGTAACTAATATAATAGCTATACAGTGATACACTAAAAAAGACTATAGATAACTCAAAATTGAATTCTAAAAAATTGTTCAAGTAACTCATAGGAAAGCAGGAAAAATAAAACAAAGATGATAAACATGGAGAACAAATAGAAGACAAAATTATTAAATGATAGACCTAAGTCTTAATATACCAATAATTACATTAAATGTAACTGGTCTAAATACAGCAATTAAAAAAAAGAAATTTGCACAGTGGATTAAAAATCAAAGCACAACTATATGGTGTCTATAAGAAACTAACTTTAAATACAATGAAAATATATATAATGCAAATAATCAAAATAAATCAGAAGTGACTATATTAATACATTAGATAAACTTCAGAGCAAATAAAATTACCAGAAACAGAGGGGGTATTAGATAACAACAAAAGAGTCAACTCCCCAAGCACCATAGAAATCTTAAATGTGTATGCACCTAATGACATAGCTGCAAAATCTGTGAAGCAATAAAATGACACAACTGAAAGGAGAAATAGAAAAATCCACAATGATAATTAGAGACTATAAAACCCTTCACTCAACAATTGATAGAACATCTACACAGGAAATCAGGAAGGATATAGGACTCAACACCACTACCAACCAATAGGATCTAATACATTTTTATACAACATCTTATACAACAACAGAAGAATACATATTTTCCAGTGCTCATGAATCATATCCCAAGATAGATCATATCTATCCATAAAACAAACCTAAATTAACTTACAAGAATTAAAATGACACAGAGTATGTTCTCCAATCATAAAGCATCCAAACTAGAAATCAATATCTGTAAGATAACAGGAAAATCTCCAAACATTTGGAAATAAAACACACTTCTAAATAATCTATGTCTTAAAGAGGAAGTCTCAAGGGAAATTAAAAAAAATACTTTGAACTGAATACATATCAAAATATGTAAGACCCAGAAAAAACTGAGAGACATTTATAGCATGAAATGTTAGAAAAGAAAAAAAATCTCAAATCAATAATATAAATACCCAGCTTAAGAACCTAGAAAAAAAGAAAGAGCAAAAAGCAAGAAGAAATAAGAAAATAATAATAAGAAAAATCAATGAAATTGGCAACCGAAAAATAACAGAAAAATCAATGAAGCAGAAAGCTGCTTTCTTTTTTAAAAAATCAATAAAATTGATAAACCTCTAGCAAGAATGATAAATGAAAAAGAGTGAAGACACAAATTACCAATATTAGGAATTAAACAGGGTCTATCACAACACCCTCTGCAGACACCAAAAGGATAATAAGGAAATGCTATGAAAACTCTACACACGTAAACTTGACAACTTATATGAAGTGGCTCAAATCCTCAAAAAGTGCAAACTGTACAACTCACCCAATAAGAAATAAATAATTTGAATAGTCCTGTAACCATTAAAGGAATTCAATCTACAATTGAAAAACTCCCTAAATAGAAATCTCTAGGTCCAAATGGTTTCATTGGAAAATCCTACCAAATGTTTAAAAAAGAGTTAACACCAATACTATACGATCTCTTCCAGAAAATAGAAGAGGGAAATTTCTGAGTTCATTTTATTAAACTATTATTACTCTGGGACCAAATCAGACAAAGACAGTACCAAACGTTATATTTCTCATAAATATAGATACAAAAGTCTTTAACAATATCTTAGAAAATAACTTTTCCAATATACAAAAAGAATTATACACTGTGACTAAGTAGGGCTTATTCTGTGGATGCAATGCTTGATCAAATGCAAAAATTAATCAATGTAATCTACATAATAACAGGCTAAAAATAAAAAAATCATATGATCATATCAATTGATGCATAAAAGCCTTTGTCAAAATTCAATACACATTCATAGTAAAAGAAAAATCTCAGAACTAAGAATACAGGGGAACTTCCTCAACTTGATAAAAAGCATCCAGCAAAAAACTACAGCTAACATTATATTAATGATGAAAACCTGACTGCTTTTGCCTTAAAATCAGGAAGGAAGTAAGAATGTTTACTATTACTATTCTTATTCAACATAGTACTGGAAGTTCCAGCCAGTGTCATAAGAAAAGTAAAAGATATAAAAGGCACAGAGCTCGAAAATAAAAAAAAATAAAACTGTCTCTATTTGCAGATGACATGATTATCTATGTAAAAAATCCTACAAAATACTCTTAGAATGAATAAGTGAGTTCAGCAAAGTGGCAGGATGCAAAATAAACATGCAAGCCATTCACATTTCTATATACTAGCAATGAAGATATGAACACTGAAATTAAAAATACAATACCATTCATAATTTCTAAAATGCTTATGTGCAAATCCAACAAAACATTTGTGGGGTTTGTATGCTGAAAATTATACAACACTGATGAAAAAAATCAAACAAGATACACATAAATGGAGAGACATGCCATGCCCATGGATTGAAAAATTCAACATAGATAAAATGTCAGTATTCACCAATGATATACAGTTTTAATGCAATTCCTATTAAAATCCCAGTAAAATTTTTTTTTGATATAGTATATATGAAAAAAATAAATGAACTAGAATAGCTAAAACATTCTGGGAAAAGAAGAAGGAAGTGGGAGGAAGAACTCTACCTAAATTAATGCTTACTACATAATTACCATAATCAGAACAGTGTGGTTGGCAGGAAGATAGACACATAGATCAATGGAACATAATAGAGAACCCAGAAATTGACCCATAAATATGCCCAAAATATTTTTTACAAAAGTGCAAAAACAATTCAAAAGAAGAAGGATAGCCCTTTAAAGAACTGGTGCTGGATCACAAACTTAAATGCAGAATGTAAAACTATAAAATATTATAGAAAAAAACATAGTACAAGATATTTGCTACAGCTAGGCAAGCAATTCTTAGACTTTACACCAAAACCAGTACCCATAAAAAGAAAAACAGATAGCCGAAACCGGTTTGGCTCGGTGGATAGAGCGTTGGCCTGCAGACTAAAAGGTCCCAGGTTCGATTCCGGTCAAGGGCATGTACCTGGGTTGCGGGCACATCCCCAGTAGGAGATGTGCCGGAGGCAGCTGATCGATGTTTCTCTCTCATCGATGTTTCTAACTCTCTATCTATCTTCCTTCCTCTCTGTAAAAAATCAATAAAATATATTTAAAAAAAGGAAAAACATAAATTAGACTTTATCAAAATTAAGAACTTTTGCCCTGTGGAAATTCTGTAGGAGGATGCACAGGAAAGCTACAGACGGGGAGAAAATATTTGCAAACCACGTATTTACAAAGGACAACTAACTAGAATATATAAAGAACTCTCAAAACTCAATAGTAAAATATAAACAATCCAATTAGAATATGGGCAAAAGACATGAACAGACATTTTGATGAAGAGGATATATAGATGGCAAATAAGCACAAGAAAATATCATGAACCATTAGGAAAATGCAAATTAAAACCCCAATGAGATATCACTACACCTTCAGAACAGCTAATATAAAAAATACCGACAACACCAAATGCTGACAAGGATGTACAGAAACTGGATGAATTAATACATTATTGGTGAGGATATAATGGCACAGCTACTTTGGAAAATACATAGTACTAGTTTGGAAAATAAATTGTAGTTTGTCAATAATTTTTAAAAATGAAACATGCAACTATCACATGATTCAACAATTGCACTAGTGGGTATTTGTCCCAGAAAAATGAAAATGTATGTTCACACAAAAACCTGTACATAAATGTCCATAGATACTTTATTCATAATAGCTCCAAACTATTGAAAACAACCCAGATGTCCTACACAGGTGAGTGGTGAAACAAGCTATGGTACTACTCACCAATAAAAAGGAATGAACTATTGAGACACACACACACACACACACACACACACACACACACACACACATACAACTTTGGGTGAATTTTCAGGGTATTATGCTGAGGGAAAGAAAAGCCAACCTCCCAAATCACAAGCTGTATGATAATATTTACATAACATTTTTGAAATGACAAAATGTTAGAAATGAGAACAGAGTAATGGTTGCCAGTGGTTAGGGATGGGGTGGAAGAAAGGCAGATGTGGTTATAAAAGGGATCCCTCTGGGGATGGAAAAGTTCTACATCTTGACAGTATATATCAATGTCTATATCCTTGCTATGATATTGTACTGTAGTTTTTCAAGGTGTTACCATTGGGGGGAAACACTAGGACTCTCTGTATTATTTTTTAACTGTATGGGAATCTACAATTATCTTAAGTAAAAAGTTTAATTTAATAAAAACATTAAAAAACCTCATGATTTGAAGTATTATATTCTGGCTGTAGCCCTTTTAACCACCATTATCTCTTCTTCACTGTCATCTACAAGATGAGAGTCAATAGTGACTTTGACAAGAGAGGGGGTGGGAGTGGTGGAAATGGTGAGAAAGTGGCCGTTCCTGTGTTTATTTTGAAAGTAGTACCAAAAGCATTTGCTTATGGATCAAACATGTGAAATAAATTGAGGGATCCAGACATGATACCATATTTTTCCTAAACCATCTGAACGATAGATTCATTATCTAGAGAAATGGAGAAGACTGAAAGAACATGCTTGGAGGAAAAGTTGGGAGTTTGGTGTTGGATATGTTGAGTTTGAGATTTCTAGTAAGCCTCCAAGTGGAGATGTAGAGTAGGCAATTGGATACATGTGTATTAGGAAGACAGATTAGATCTGGAGAATCAAAGTGAGGAGATATTAGTACCTGGATAGTATTTTGTCATGAGTTTAGATAATATTGCCTAGGTGATATGTATAGCCTGGGTCTGAGCCCTGGGACTCCATCCACAGTTTACAGGCCAGATAAATGAGGAGAAAGCATCAAAGACACAGAAGCAATGCCCAGTGAGAGAGAGAAGAGCCATGAGAAAGTGGGATTTGGGAAACCAAAGCTTAACTCTCTGATGGTCCCTCCTTTACCCTTTTCATTGATGTGTTGACCTCTGGTTTCATCCTTAGCCCTTTTAACCACCATTATATTCAGATTCTCCCCAAACTATCGTCTTCAACATTGAGCTCTCCCTTGAAGTTCCAACTCATAAAAGCCATTGATTATTGGATATTCTGTTGAGACAGCACATGGGTACCTGTCTAGTTATTCATTAATGCTAGCAAATCACCCATAAACTTGGTAGCTTCAAACAATAACAACAATTTATTATTTCTCACAATTTCTATGGGTCAGGAACTTGAGATTGGCTTGGTTGGGCAGGTTTTGGCCTGGGATCTTTCAGATGGATGCAAATGGCTGGGGTTGAAATCATCTGAAAGCTCACTCATTCACATAGTCTGGCACCTGGGCTGGGAAGATTCAAACCATTGGTGCAGGTATACCTCATCAATCTTGGAGTTATACAATACACAATACAAGTGCAGGGTATGACATTTTAAAACATAAACAAAGTGGTATCCATCACCCTCCAACTCTTGGAGCTGGCACAGTCTGCGTACATACCAGAACTCAGTGGTTTGGAACCAGAACCAGATGTTGGTTTTCCATATATGAGAGAGAATCTTACATAAAGGATAGGATCATCCCTGTGTATCTATCATAGATAGTCTGTCCTACTGGAATGCTATTGCACCAAAGCCAAAACTTTTTTTAAATATATTTATTAACTTTTTAGAGAGAGAAAGGGAGAGGGATAGAGAGTTAGAAAAATCGATGAGAGAGAAACATCGATTCAGCTGCCTCCTGCACACTCCCTACTGGGGATGTGCCTGCAACCAAGGTACATGCCCTTGACCGGAATTGAACTGGGACCCTTTAGTCCACAGGCCAATGCTCCATCCCCTGAGCCAAACCAGTTAGGGCAAAGCCAAAATGGTTTATCTCAATCCCTAAAATCATTGCACCCCCATTAAGACATATAATAGGCAAAATTCACCATGTTGACAATCCCAACAAGCCTTTCTGTGAGCTTTAGGTATTTCCATTGCCCAAGTATCTATGTATCAGAGTTATTGGATGTTCCACTTTACCAAGACCAACATCTCAGTTTTTATACCTGTTGTTCTATTCTATT
>NW_005368708.1:274783-281193 GCF_000412655.1 Myotis brandtii | reverse complement strand
GGGCTGGAAGTGCAAATTATTTCTCCAAGAAGCAACAAAATGATATATCATCAAAGGGTTCTGAAAGAGAAAAGAACCAGCTTTTCCCTGAGTATGGGGGCAAGAGACACATAAGAGCCCAATGTGTTCAATGTCAAAATGGAGTAGAGATATACACTAAATGCAAAGTCGCCAACATAGTGATAATAATAATAATAATAATAATAATAAAAGCATACCAAAGCTCTCCTAACCCATCTCTGCTTACTTGACTCACTTGATTAATCAATGCTCTCCACTGGACATGGTACTGATTCCCAGGGCCTGAAACTGTTCAGGGCTAGAGGGCTATTCTCTAAGATGCCAGAGTACTTCCGTTCCCAGTAATTGAATTGTGTATTTAGCAAACAGTGAGCCAAATTTTCCTCAAACCTGTTTACACGTGTTGTCATTAGAATTCTGTAATCTAATTAGATATCCCCTAGATTGATGAAAAAAGACAATAAATATCCTGTTATTGGATAGACTTAACTAAGACAAATTGTTGGGGGGTTAAAAAAAAGGGCTATTGGTTTGGAAGTATTAGATTCGGGTGTAAAATATTAGGTGAACATTAGAAAACTCTACAGTCTATACTCACATTTCCTCTCAAAATATGAGGAAATTGTAAGCTGTGACTATTGAACATCTTTTGAAAACCATTTGTAAGTTTAGAGAATTTTCCTTCTCAAGTTAAAAGTTAGAATTTCTTTTCCCAGCCTCCTTTTCAGCTTGGGAACAGACACATGACCTAGGCTGTGACAATCAGGATTGAAGGAGAAAGTGGGTGGGCTCCATGGAAAGTTGGTTTGAGGGGTGGGTGGTGGGAAACGGATCCATCTTTTTGAGAGGCAGCAATGGCAGAGCTTTCGGTGTTGACTGAGAGAGAGAAGTCTGCAGTGCAGAAGGTTTGTGAGTGATATTATAGTTCCATTGTATACATGTTGAGATGTGTATTAGACCTCCTGATTAAGATGTCCAGTAGGCAGGTGGATATACCAGTATGGGTTTTGAAGACAGGTCTGAACTAGAGATATAAATTTTGGAAGTATCAGTATACAAGTAGCATTTGGGGCCATGGGCTTGGATAAACTCTCGTAGGGAGTGAGAGGGAATGAGAAGAGACATGAAGACCAAGTCTGGGGGTTCTTTAACTATTTGTCTGCCATAAGCATCTATAAACCAACTTTAAAATCATTTTTCATGAGAATTTTCAACTGAAAATATTCAAGAACACCTAAATTGTGAGTAATATATTTATTTTTATAATATTCATTGCAAATTTATTTTTTAAATTAAATTAAAAATATCATGGCATGTGGGGATGATTTCTGTTTTGGACGCATGTCAGTTAACTAGTTAAAGCTTAGAGTTCAGGAAAATAGGGAAGTATAAGGAAGGAGAGTGAGAAGGAGCAACCAGCAAGGAAAAAGGCAAACCAAGAGAGGGTGGTGTTTCAGAAACCAAATAAAGAGTTTAAAGAAGAAATGGCAGTTAACTGTGTCACTGTTGCTGATGGGTCAAGTAGGATGAGGGCTAAGAATGACCATGGAATCTGGCAACATGGAGGCCATTAACATCCTGGATAAAAGCAGTTTCAGTGCTTTATCTTTGGCTACCTAAAATTCAGACCATCATGTGTTCCCATTCTAGGACTAGTGGGGACTGTTGGAACAGCTCAATCAGCTTCCACCTTAGTTGGGTTGGCCCGTTTTTGAAACTCTTCCCTCAAACTGAACAATTGTTGTAAAGGTAGGTTTCAGCAACTTATTTGTTGGGTGGAATGGAAGTCCTTCCTGGCCAGTTGACCCTCCCAGATCTTCTAAATGTATTACCTTCTAAGGGGCCTTTGAATCATCCAAGATGTTGGGTAGGACCCAGTCAGCCCACCCTCATAGACTACTATTTCACACCTTATCTTGTTTCTTCAAACAGCAAACACCCCTCCCTCTTACTCAATATTTTATTCCACTGGAAAGGCAGAAGCAGTCAGAGAAAAGTCTATCAGGTTCCCACTACCACATCCACCAACCTACCTGTGACTCTGCCTTCCCCTCCTTCACTATGGACAAACTGCCTATTCTTTGTCAAGGCCAACCCTTCACTTGTGCATTGGTTCCCATCCCCACTTGCAGGACCAGCTATACAATTTAGGAGGCCCAGTGCAGGATGAAAATGTGGGATATTTTATTTAAAAAATTATTAAGGATTTCAAGATACCAACAGCAGAACATTAAACCAAGCATGCCTTTCTGAAGCCAGGGCCCTGCATGACTGCACAGGTCACCTGTCCATGAAACTGGCTGCTGGCCCTGATTCAAGAAAGGACGCCTATTCTTTTGGCCACCCTTTCCCACAGACAGAATCCTAGCAGTGGTGAGCAGGGCTCTCTCCTGATTTATCATGGGTCTTTTGTTTGCTATTTAATGTTGTTATGGGTAAAGAAAAAAATTAAAGGTTTAAATTATGAGCATAAATTTTAGTGCACACACTTGGACCTGATGGCTGCTGGGCTCCCCCTCCTACCAATTGCCATGCCGACTCATTGCACGGAGTAGGGGTGAGCTCTGAAGAAGTGAGCCTGGCTTGCCATGGGTGCTTCCCCAATCCATGGCAGATGATCAACCCTCAAAGACCTTTAAGCCTTTGTACCAGGGCATACTAGGTACCTGGATTTGGGGTGGGTGAGAGCCTTGTCCTCTCTAAGATGCAGCCTTTATTAAACTGCCTGGACATATTGTAGCAATGCCAACCTTGGGGCAAGATGGCCACCACCACAGCCTGCCCCCAAAATTCTCACAGTATATGCGCTTAATATATCCAGGCCCCACCTTGGGAGTGGAGGGTGACAGCAGAAATTGGGCCTCTCCTTCTCTCCCCACAAATGGGACCCAGTCATCATCCTGAGAAGAGAGCTGTAAGCTTGTGAGGCAGGAACTGGGGGAAGCCAAGTAGGGCTTGGGGCACCAGGGGCTGGGAAGCAGGTATCCAAGAACCCGTCCCAGGGAGGTGGGGAAGAGGCAGTACTATGTGTGATCTGAGGCTCCAAGCTCCTGGCATGAGCTCCTGTGTTCCACTGGACTTTACTTAATAGGAAAAAATCCTTAAGAATTTCAAGATTGTGGCAAGAGAGTATTAAACTGAGCACAGGGCCTTTCTGAGTGGGCCCTGGGAACCTGTACAGGTCACAAGCCCATGATACTAGTCCCACCCACCTGCCTGCTCTAGCACTTAACCCAGCAATTTTATCATCACTTTCCTCCTCTGTACTGGAGAAAGCTGTACCAGCTTACAAACATACTGAAAAATCTTCAAAGCTTTAAAAGCACACTCTCTTCCCTCAACTCTACATCTAATGCTACTTACTGTGCTAATTTTCTACTCACTTTACCCCCAAACTCCTATAATGAGTTGTCTATACTTGCCATCTTCACTTGTTCTCCTTTATTAATTCCACCCCAATCATGTTTTGTCCACCACTCCATTGAAATTGCCATCACCATTCCCTCTCTGGATTTTCCCTGACCTTCCCTTACCTCTTACTCACAGACAGAGGTGTGGCTCAAGCAACGTGCTTGAGCCCTTGTAGGGCTCTCTGGCATAGCGGCCTTCAGAGGTGTTGTCTCTTTCTAAGGTTGAGAACAGAACTTGAAACTATCTCTTCAGTACCTGTCCCACCAAGAGCTCTCTTCTTGGTGAACAGCTTGGCCACCACAAGGGTTCAAGTGAAGACTCAAGCTGCCTTCCCCTAGAGTGGCTGATTTCTTTGCCTCTCCTTTGTATTTCTGAACAAAGAGAATGCCTGTGCAGATGCTGCAAGAAAGCGTTCAAACTTGCTGAATTCAGAACATTCTCAAGTTATCATTGCTGCAAGATGTTTATCTAGAGACAGCAGTTTGGGTTCCACATTTTTCTATTGCTATTTTCTACATTAAACATACCCCCAAATTTCAAATGAGGGCCAAGAGAGTGTTGTTATTAGTTATGAAACACCTGGCTTTTGGATACTTAGATAGCTATCCTCTAATAATGCCACTGGTTAATATATTCTAAAACTAGCAATATGTCTTCTTTAAAAAGTGTTCTTTTTGAGATCATATCATCATCCTGTTTTTAAGAGAGAGGAGCTGCTTGGCAAATTTGCTACATAGATTAGCAGCTGGTGTCATGTTCAGAAAGTGTAGGGGGAAAGCCCACTTGATTTGAAGTTCTGAAGCCTCAGCCATATGTAGTGCACCACAGCTCTGTTCACATTAAACCTCCATGCAGAAATATAGAGATAAAACTATCTTACTTAGTTTTCTGTATTTGTCTTCCTTTTCAGTTTAAAAAGAGTCTCATTTTAAATTCAGTTTAAAAAGGCTGTTCTCCCTCACATATATTAAGAACTCTTAAAGATCAAGAAGAAAAAGACCAAAAGCCAAATTAAAAAATGGAAAAATCTAAACATAGTCCACAGAAAAATATGAACACATGATTCTTAAATATAAGAAGATATACTCAACTTCATTCATAATAAGTGAAAACTACACTGAGACTACATTTCTCATCCATCCACTGGGCAAAAGTTTAAAAATTTGACAAAGCATTCTGCAGGTAAGTTTGTGGGGAAGCAGGCACTATCCTACATTGCTAGTGAGAGTGAAAAATGATATAGCTACCATGGAGAGAAATTTGGAAATATACTCTCTTTACTACTGGAAATAGAGTTATTAGCATCTTTAAATCTAATCAGATTAAAGAGCCAATTACAGAAACCCTAGAAACAATTCAGAAAACTCATCCTTAAAATTCTATTCCTCTAGAACCACTCTGAGTACCAAAATCCCTTTTAGTCAGGATTGTCCAGAGAAACAGAATAGGATAGATAGATGATACATAGATAGAACATTTATTATAAGAATTGGTTCGTTCAGTTATAGAGGCTAAGAAGCTCCACCCTCTGCCTGCTCCAAATTGGAGAACCAGGAGGAAAGCTGGTGGTATAATTCAGTTGGAGTCTGAAGGCCTGAGGACCTGATGGTTTAAGTCCTGGTCTGAGTCCAAAAGCCTGAAACCAGGAGCACCAATGTCTGAGGATAGGATAAAATGGATGTCTCAACTCAAGTAGAGAAAGCAAATTGTCCTTCTTCCATCTTTTTGTTCTATTCAGGCTCACAAGGGATTGGACAATGCCCACCTACATTGGTGAGGGCAGATCTTTACTAAGTCTACAGATTCAAACACCTTCACAGACTCACCCAGAAGTAAGATTTGCCAGTAATCTGGGCATCCCTTAGCCCAGTCAAGTTGGCACATAAAATTAACCATCACAGCCCTGACTGGTGTTGCTTTGTGGTTAGAGTGTTGGCCTGTGCACCGAAGGGTCACGGGTTTGATTCCCAGTCAAGAGCATGTACCTGGGTTATGGATTCACTCCCCACTCCTGGTTGGGGGCATGTGCAGAAGGCAACCAGTTGATGTGTCTCTCACATTGATGTTTCTCTCTCTCCCTCTCTCTCCTATTCTGTGCTGCATTTGGAGTAATTTTTTCATATATACTATCTAGTTCACTAATTTTCTTTTCACCTTTGTCTAGACCAGTGATGGCGAACCTTTTGAGCTCGGCGTGTCAGCATTTTGAAAAACCCTAACTTAACTCTGGTGCCGTGTCACATATAGAAATTTTTTGATATTTGCAACCATAGTAAAACAAAGACTTATATTTTTGATATTTATTTTATATATTTAAATGCCATTTAACACAGAAAAATCAACCAAAAAAATGAGTTCACGTGTCACCTCTGACACGTGTGTCATAGGTTCGCCATCACTGGTCTAGACTGCTTTTAAACCTGTGCACTAATTTCTTTCTATGACTCTATTTTTCAATTTTTAAAAATCCTCTCCCAAGGATATTTATTCCATTGATTTTTTCCCCATTGATTTTTAGACAGAGTGAAAGGGAGGAAGGAGTGGGGGTGGGGGGAGAGAGGGAGAGAGAGAGAGAGAGAGAGAGAGAGAGAGAGAGAGAGAGAGAGAGATGCAAGAGAGACACATTGATTGATTGTCTCCTGCTCATGCCCCAGACTGGGGCCAGAGATCAAACCTGCAACTGAGGTATGTGCCCTTGTCCAGGAATCAAACCCCTGACCCTTTGGTCCATGAGCCAATTCTAACCACTGAGAAAAATGGCCAGGGCTATGACTGTATTTTTCATTATTAGAAACTCTGTTTGGTTCTCATTTAAATCTTTCTGGTCTTTTTTTTCATATTATTTTGGTCTTTCATTTTGGTTTCTCTTCTCTCTTCTATGTCTTCAACTATTTAAAATAGAGTTATTTTATTTTTATCTTTAATTTCTTTATTGGTTAAGGTATTACAAATGTGTCCTCATCCCCCCATTAACCCCC
>NW_005368708.1:274131-274566 GCF_000412655.1 Myotis brandtii | reverse complement strand
GCTGCCTCCTGCACACTCCCTACTGGGTGTGTGCCCGCAACCAAGGTACATGACCTTGACCAGAATCGAACCTGGGACCCTTGAGTCTGCAGGCCGACGCTCTCTCCACTGAGCCAAACTGGTTAGGGCAAAAATAGAGTTATTTTATAGTGTCTTTAAGATGATTCTATTTTTTTTACTTTTAATGATTTAATTTATTAGCCCAATATATCCCAAAATGTTACTTTAACATGTAATTAACATAAAAATTGAGATATTTTCTTTTCTTTTTTTTGTTAATCCTCACCTGAGGATATTTTTCTTTTCTTTTTTAAATTTCTTTATTAATTAAGTTATTACATAAGTGTCCTTATCCCCACATTACCCCTCACCTCCCCCCCACTCATGCCCTCACCCCCCTGTTGTCTGTGTCCATTGGTTAGGCTTATATGCATG
>NW_005368708.1:262970-274068 GCF_000412655.1 Myotis brandtii | reverse complement strand
TCATCAGTTTATGTTGTTCATTATATTCCATAAATGAGTGAGATCATGCTAAGTGAAATAAGCCAGTCAGAGAAAGATAACTATCACATGATCTCACTCATTTAAGATGATTCTATTATATCCAATTTATGGTGCTGATTTTCTTGTTTTCTGAGTTTTCTAACTGTCCCTCACAATGGATGCATTATTTTATACATTCATAACCTTTTAATGTGAATTTCTGTTTAGCAGTCCCCCCCCCCTCCCCCCGCCAGAGACCTGTGAGCTACTAGTTGTGAAAATTGACCCGAAGAGTGCTTTTGCGTTTATTTTAGCTGGGAATTCTGGAGGTTTCAAAAGTTCTAGATGCATTTTTATTTTAGCAGCTTGGCTTGGGTTTTCTGTGCCATACAGGTAATATGAATTTGAATTCTACTTTGAACAAAGCAAAGTCCTGGGTTTTCATTTCCCACAGATGACATCTTTCCACCCAAGTGCCAAGACACCAGCTTCTTCATAACTTTCCAGGGCCAGAGTTGCTCCCTGAGCAAGCGTTTCAGTCCCCTTTTCAGAACCTGGATGGGACAGCTGTCTGAGATGCCTGCTCCCCTGCATCATCAAAGTCTAGAGCCTCTTTTCCTGTACCACACAAGTATTATAACCCTGGGTGTGAAATCTTCATGGTCCTGTGCTACCTGTTTAGTCGTACTGCTCTGACTTTAATTCCTTTCTTACTGTCTGGCATTGGGGATTCCCCTCTTATCATTGTCTGAGCCCATTTATGTATTTAAGTTCTGCAGATAATTCCCCCCCCCAGCATTTCTGTGTGTTAGTAATAAGAGAGAGGTCTTATTCATGAGTTTAGTCTGTCTTATTGCTAGAAGAGGGCTGCTGTTGATTCTTTTAAGAATGTTTCAGAAGAACTCTTCAATCTCTCTTTTCTCTGATTTACTTCCAGCATTTTTGTGATGGGGGACTGGCTGGGGGGGGGATGAACTATGTGATATTCCTAATATAAATGAATATACTATCATGCAAACAAATCATAGAGACACATAATTAATGTAAAATTAGTTCCCCAAAGACAATATACTGTATGTGTGTATGTTCTTAATGATATACAATGTAAATGTTAGACAGTAGCTTGAAAATTAAGGTCAGAAAACAGTAATCTTTGCATTCTGACAATTTTTTTCTTGGGATAAATTGCATTTTTATTGCATTTTATTATACTACATCACTGCAATTATATGAGACTTGTTGGAATTTTGAGTGCTTCTTTTTATCATTTTAAATATGTATGTATATTATATATGGCAAGTGTTCTATAAACAAAATTTCTTGTATAAAAATAAAATTGAAAACATGATAGTTCAAAAATGCCTACAAATACATTGCAAATCAGACCATTATATTGGGCCTTGGACAAAGGACCACTTTTATTTAATATATCAATATTCCAAAATAAAGAGAAGAAATTCTCAAAAGCAAAAATGATTTTTGATAGCTTTCAGATTTCTACATTGCAATTTTAGTAATGTATTGAAATTATGGCTGGAAACTACTCATAGTTTTTTGCAAACAATAATTAAGGTGTAACACAAGGTTGTATTTTTCATGTTGTATAGTTCTGAAAAATGGTAAAAAGGATCCTTTTGACTTTTCGTAGTTCCACTGAGAAAAATGCTGATAAGAAAGAAAGGGAGAAAAAAACACTAGAATTCTATAACACAAATGAGACACACAAGCCATTTTCTTAACTTCACACTGTTCAAGAGAGTGACAAAATACCAATTTCCACAAGATGGTCTGTCTTACAAATATGGAACACTTCCCATTCAAATAGGTATCTGGGGCATACTGGGTAAGCCAGCCAAATGGGTAGCAATAGCATTTAAAATAAAATAGCAACCTTCTCAGTCCTGATTGCACTGCTACACTGCAGAAAGGATGCCAGACCTTCCACTGACATAAATCTCACATCTGTAGCCTGCTGTGAGATCTCCAAAGAGCACCACTTCCAGCATGTAGGTTTCCTTTGTTGGTGACATGCAGTTGAAAGGAGGAAATAACATACCATTTGGTGTCCTCTGGGCAGGACTATGAACAGACTTATGCTGGGGCCTTGTACTGCTTTTTCAAGATGTTCAAGATCTGCATGTGCTATGTGCTGCAACATACAAGTGGCATGTAAACAAACCTGTGTTGATTTCCAGGAAAAAGCAATTACCATTTTAGGAGAATCATCACATTTGTCTCAATCCAAATGATGTGCAAAATGACAAATTTCAGCTTGTCATCTTGATCCTCAGAAGTACAGACATAGCCACATCTTCAAAGGAGGCCTGGGCTATTGTAACACTGTCAGGGTTTTGCTGTGTCCCCTTGTCCTTACCACTTTAGTGCCTTCTAGTCTGACTACCAGTTGTCAGAGACTACATTTCTTTGCCTTTTCTGGTCCCTGCAGTCTTCTCTGCCCTCTCATGTGGCAGGTCAGAGGTATTGGGGAATGAATGCCAGTTGCCCACAATGATAATTGGCTTGATACCACACTCTTCATTGGACACCTTCCTTCCTTGCTTCACTTTCTTGCTACCCTACAGTGTTTCCTCCAACCAACTCTCAAATCAGCCACATGTACTTAAGTCCTTGTTTCTGAGTCGGCCTCTGGAGAAACCCAGGCTAAGACAATTATCTTCTCCCAAAGGTCCTGGCAATGTAACATTTTGGCAGGCTTCAAGATGTCAGGGTTTCAGTGGAGGAGGACATATATTAGAATACTGTATTAACTGAGCACACATTTTTCAGTTTACAACTTCTCAAAAATTATTTTGGCATTCCAAACTCACATCTATATACCTAGCATGTCTTCCTTCTTTACTGCTTGATTCTTATGCCTCTAGTTTGCCTCAAGTTCTCTAGTTCCTATAATGTCCACTTGTTGCCTTTATATGATGGTGAAGCCACTAGTAGTCACGATACTAGACAATCAACTATTTCAGAGGACAGCCCCAAGGGAGAACACAGGACTGAGTTTGGAAGCAAAGTTATGAGTGGAGGAAAGTCCAGAGTAGAATTAATATCGATCCACATACTTTGGAATTAAAAAAAACACAGTTAAAACAATTAGGCTCTTTTGTTTGAAAGTCACAGAGAGTCAATCTGGTTGCTTTGGGTCTTGTGGGCCTAAAACACATGTGAAAATAATCATTTTCTTTACCATCAATTTGACAAATATTTATTGAAAAGTTAGTATGTAGGAGGCACTATTCTAAGTGTTTGACATGTATTGACATTTAATCTCCACAAAACACTGAGAAGTAGGCATTATTATTACCTTGCTTTATGGATGGAAGAACTGAGCGATTAAATGAAAGTGAGGATAATCTTGATCTTGTGATTACACCTAGAAGAAAAGTCAAGAATGGCAGCATGGGTGGCCTAATGGGAGCTGCAACAGTGTTGGTGGGGGAACTCTTCATTGGCAGCTCATGGTTTTGTGGCTGGCTCCCCCGGGTCCCTGCCATTTTGATGACTCTTAGACTTTGAAAACTATGTTTGGCTCCATATTTGAAGAGGGATGGATAGGTGACAGGATTTTTGATCCTTTGTAAAACTTTTAAATTAAAGAATAACATACATAAAGGCAAGTGCACAAATCCTAAGTATACAGCTCAATGAATTTTCACAAGGTAAACACATTTGTGTAACTACCAGTTAGATCAAGACATATAACAGGAGGCTTCTCAGAGGACTCTGGAAATTCTCATTAACATTCTATAGTTCATAGGTCACAGGATCATAGGAGACATTTTTGAAATAATTAGGCCAACATCATCATTTTTGCATAGACTAAGACTCAGGATGGTTAAGTGTCATACACAAGGTCACATGGTTAGAAAGCATCTAGTTTTTTTTGTTGTTGTTCTAAAATATTAGAAAGTTTTTATGTTGCTCACTAAGTCAGTGCCTGTGGATAAACCATTCCACCTCCCCACTTCTATGTATTTGTTTTACATGCCACACTATATCTTCTTTTCTTATTTTGTGTTCACTTTATGGTCAAACCATGTGGGACCATGATTTCTCCCATGATCTCTATGGCTGGTGCATGGAAAGATAGCTCTCTCCTCACTTTGGTAGCCAGTGACAGCCTGGGAACATGTGACCCATATCAAAAGAGAGCATGGGATTGGTTCTCTACCCTTCCACAGAACATCATCTGCCACCTTTCCCACTACAGTTAGCATTTTGAGAAATTGGAACTTGTTCCAGCCAAGGTTCTCATGACAGTGATGACTACCTGACCAACAGGATTGACCTTCCTCTCCATGTTGTAGAGCTATGGCTGGAAAGCAGATGCCCAGCCAGGGAGTCCATTTCCCAGGCCCTCAGGAGTGGCCATTTGACTGCTTATTACAAGTGAAACGGGAGTGGGGGAAATATACTTTTCACTTCTGGGCCGAGGTGGTTAAGAAACAAGTGTGCCTTCTATAGGGTCTCTTTCTTCATCTATTGACTCTGAGGGCCTAGCTCAAGATTGGCAAGCTTAGGCCCCTGAGTGAGGCTATAAAAGGCCACCTCTTGAGCAAGAGTCCTGGCACTGAACATGGCACTAGTGAGAAGTAAATGGTTAGTGGGTTCATGTACATACTGAGATTCTCGTGTTATCATAATAAGACATAAGCTGGAGTTGGATCTTGGGGTTTGGGGACTAGGGAGTAAGGTCTAAGCCAAATTAATCATAGCAGGGATGGTAGAGGGGATCTTAAGCTTTTCAAAGGCTATTTTTAAAATCATCTCTTGATTTTTCTATCTACTGAAGGCCACAGCAACCAGAACCCCTTACTTCTATAGGAAGGACAAATCCTAGATGATACATGCAAAAATGATAAGGAACTGATCTTCTTTATAAATAAGAATATATTTTCTAGATCATATACCTTTTTCAAGATTGCTTTTAGGCACCCTTGAGGCAGTGGGGAAAGATTGCAAGGAAAGCCTGGATTCCCATTGCTGAGCTCAGCTTGGCACCCCATACTTCCTTATTTGCTAAAACCACGGACCATCACCTGTATCTATGATACAGTTTTTATCAACAGGAATGCAAATTTGTCTTCTGGAAAGCTTGTAAATAAAGAAAGTGACCTTTATTCATAGTGTTCTCTGACCCGCTTAAATAAGATAGGTTTTTTCTATAATGGAAAATTTTTTTAAAAGGACACATAAAATTTGACAAGGGAGTGTCCTTTATCATGCTGTATTGGGAAATGATCTATAGCAATGAGGCCACTGTTTATTAAGAGTTTTCATCTCACACAGCCACAGTGGGGGCACCAACAAAATGGCTTCTGGCATTAGACTGCCTGAGTTCAGACCCTGTCTCTACTACATACAAACCTAGTTGGGTAAGTTACTTAATTTCTCTATGCCTCAGTATCTCCATCTATAAATGGAAACCACCAGATATCTACTTCCTAGTGTTGTAAGAATTAAATTATTTAATATAGGTAAAGTTGTTGGAAGAGTGCCTGGCACGTAGGAATCCCTCAATAAATGCCAGCTATTGATATTACAATGCTTTGAGGTCCTGATTTATCTGTGGTATATCTAGATTTATTTCATAATAATAATAAACAAACAAACAAACAAAAACACAAAGAATTGCCTCACAGGATCAGATCTCAGGTCCTTTCTGCTTCTCTCAAGAATACCTAAAGGCAGTCCTATGGGGCTGGAGAGTGGGAGGGCTGGGGACTTCTCTTTTGACACTAAGTATAAGTTGAATTAATGCCACAGATCTTTAAAGAATGTACTAATGTACACTGAAAATTTCAAATACTCTGTGACTTACTGACTCAATTTCTGGGAATGAATCTAAATATTTCCTAATGTACTTTATTTGCCCTAAATACAGGAAAAGTTATAAGATACAAAAGTTTCACTTCAGGGTAATTTATAATAGCCAAAAATTGGGACTGCTCAGGGTTTAATAGGATGTAATTTAAAAAAAAACAAAAACAAAAACAAAAAAACACCCAACATGGTAAATCCTGTTGCTGAAACTTACACAGGAAAAATAAATGATTAGGAAAACTCCATGACATGGAATATTCTTATGCTATAATGTTAAGAGGGTCAATTGGGGGAAAAAGGGAGACATAGGTACTACTATTTGTAATACTTTAAACAATAAAAATAATAAAAATCATATCTAAAATGTGAATACAACTGAAAAACTAACAAAAACATTATACTAGAAAAGAGACTGGAAACAGGACCTAAGCTGATATTAAATCTTGGGGTTTGGGAGCTAAGTAGTAGGGTCTGAGACAAATCAGTTTCTTTTTTCAAGAGGCTAAGTGAAGGATAGGCCTGGGGTGGCTGACAACCAAATCCAGGGAGGCCAAGTAGAGCATCAAGTCTAAAGACTGCAGAGCAGGCCAACTTATAGATGTGGAGACTGAAGTTAAGGGCCATTCATGGGAAGACAGGCAGAATCCTAAGACATGGAAACTAGTAGTTTTAGGGGGTGTGGTGAGAGTCTGGCTAGTCTAAAGGGCCAGTGAGAAGGCAGAGAGGTAGGAAATAACCCTAAAAATGTTTGGGAGATGGGTCTTACTTTTGATGCTCTTTCCCAATTTATATCTAATTTTCCAATTTTTTTAGGTTAAACATGTATTAGTTTTATAATGGAAATAAATTTATTTTATAAAATTTATTTTATAAAAGCTAATACCTTTATACATGTCCACTGGGATTGAATAATTAAATAAATGGATGGCAGATTGTGGGGAGCCAGGTTTTTCACTGTTGGAGTGGAAATTTATAGATCAGCAAGTGGAGCATGCTAGAATGATCCATGTAGTAATGGATTACTTGGAGACATTGGTATAAACTCATGTTTAGTTTGATATAGATATGATGGATATATAGAAATAATTATAGATATGTATGGGTTAGCATACACACGTTCTATGAGTTGTCAAAGTCATTAAACCTGTCAAAGGCATCAAAAACAAGGAAAGCCTGAAAACTGTCACACCCTAGAGGAGCCTAAGGAAACATGATATTAACTGTAATATGGAATCCTGGTATCCAGTAAAAGGCCATTAGGTAAAAACTCAGAAAATCTGAATAAACTATGGATTTTAGTTAATAATAATGCATTGATATTGGTTCTTTAATTGCAACAAATGGATCATATTAATGTAAGATGTCAATAAGAAAGGAAAGGGTATGCAGGAGGTAGGTGTATGGAAAGTATTTGTACTATCTGCTCAACTTTTCTTTTTTAAATATATTTTTATTGATTTCAGAGATGAAGGGAGAGGAAGAGAGAAAGAGAAAAACATCAATGATGAGAGAATCATTGATCAGCTGCCTCCTGCATGCCCCAGACAGGGGATCAAGCCCACAACCCTGCATGTGCCCTGACTGGAAATTGAACCATGACCTCCTGGTTCATGGGTCAACACTCAATGACTGAGCCATGTCAGCTGGGCTGCTCAACTTTTCTGTAAATCTAAAACTATTTTTAAAATAAAGTACAGTTGATTTTCATTATTCACAACAGTTATGTTCTATAAAGTTATTATGAACACTGAACTGATGAATATTGAGCCATTACCCCTACCTGAGAGCCTCTCCTCAAAACACTTTTTGGTCAGTACATAACCTTGTTTTAACTGTGTTTCTATTTAAAGATACCTTACTTAATATGTATTGTGGATTCATGAATATTGAATTCATGGCAAACAGCACTCTAACTCATGTTTGAAAGAAGCTTATCTAATACTAGAGGCCCGGTGCACAAAATTCATGCAAGAGTAAGCCTTTGCAGCCCTGGCTACCTCAGCCATCACAGCCCTGGCTTTGTCCGGAAGGTCGTCCAGAAGGTTATCTGGACAGTCATTCAGCTGTTTGGCTGTTTGGTCAATTTGCATATTATGCTTTTATTATTATAGATGTATTTTCTCTATAGGGCACACTTCAGCTTGTTTGCACTAGACAGCACTTCAGCACTATGCTTGAGGGCCATTCTAAAGAGTGAAATCATCCACAGAAGGCACATAAATGTAAAAGTGTGGCACTAAGTGGACCACAAAAATGACACTTGTTTACAGTATAAGAGTTGGAACAAGAGGACAGAGAATTGCCTTGTTCATCCTCAGCTGAGAACATGCATGTTGGACAATTGAAATGCTTCACACTGTGCACATACCATGTTCATGAATGACAACAAAGTGCTGTAAGCATTTATTTGGGGGTTACAAATAAATTGTAATGAGTAGACAAATCCACAAATATGGAATGGATGACTAATAACGATCAACTGTATAATAATTTTTAAAAGCCTAGGAATATATTCCTCAATAGTCTAGTTTCTATCCATAACCTGTTACAACTCTCACTTTTTACTCTGCTTAACTCTCTAACATTTATTTAGCTATCTATTTATCTATCTAATTATTTATTTAGTCTATACCTGTGCCTTAAAATAACCACATGTGCCTATTGGTACTTTAAATGTGGCTAGTCCAAATCGAGATGTGCTATAAGGGTTAACATCAGATTTTGAAGACTTAATAAAAATGTAAATAACTAATTAATAATTTTATATTAATTATTAAAATGACAATATTTGACATAATGATTATAATATATTGGTAAAATTAGTTTCACCTACTTATTTTTACTTTTATAATGTGGTTACTAGAACATCTAAAATTATACATGTGACTTGCATTTTATTTCTATTGAACAGTGCCAACCATATTATCTCTGGGGAAAATTAATTCTGTCATAATATTTCTAATGCGGAGAAAGACATAAAACTATAGAATCATTTTATCCTTAGAGGGACCATTTAGTAATCCCCTCTTTTTAGGATGCTAAAGCTCAGACAGGTGAAATGTTTTTTCCAATTTCATACAGCTAGTTGCTGACAGAGCAATAGTCAGACACCAGTCTTCTGTCTTCCAGCCCAATCTCCTTCCTCTTGATCTTCTCTCCCTTTCCCCATATTTGTCTCCATTGCACCAATAAATAAAACCAAACAGCCTACATAATCCTTTAGGAGAAAAACAATGTTAGCTATTTCTAAATCAAAAGAGAACATTTCATAAAATCATACTAGATTTCTATACGGAGGGCTGCCAGATTTAGCAAATGAAAATACAGGATGTTCTGTTAAAATTTGCCTTTCAGATAAACAAGGAATAATATTTAAGTACTAGGGGCTCAGTGCACAAATTCATGCACCTTGAAAGGAACTGTGGGCTGTGAGGCTTCCATGGGCACAGGGGCACGTCTCAGCCCATCTTCCATGCCCCCGCCCAGCCCCTCTTACTGCGGCCTAGTCCCCTGTCTGCTGGCAGCCCTGCTCTGCAGTTTCTGCCCCTGCTCCCATGCTCCCACACACTGATGGTGCTGGCCCTGTTCTCATCTGCTGACAGCGCAGTGGGGAGTGATTGGGGCCAGTGCCAGCAGGGAGTGCAAGTGGGGGCTGGTGCCATCAGCGGGTGAGAGATCACCCCTCAGGAGTGGGGGGGGGCGGGTGGAGAAGCCCTCAGGGGTGATCTGGCCGGCAGCTGCTGCTCACACCTGCTGATGTTGCCAAACGATCGGGACCGGCGCTGGGAACCAGCAGCGGGTGCAAGTGGTGGCTCGTGCTGGCAGCGGGTGAGAGAGGGGCTGGTGCTGGCAGCAGGTGCAAGCACTGGGCACGACCAGGGCATGCGGGAGCAAAGAATTTTCAGTAACCACCAGAGGCTCACCCCAATGACAGCGACCGGCACCCCACCTTGGTCTGGCACCCCAGCTCACCTGCTCCACCATCCCACCGAGGCCGATGCTCGCCATGTTCCACACACACCCCCTGGTGGTCAGCGCACATCATAGCGACTGGTTGTTCAGTTGTTCTGCCATTCAGTCTATTTGCATATTAGGGTTATAGATAGATAGATAGATAGATAGATAGATAGATAGATAGATAGATAGATAAGCATGTCTCATGAAATATTGGGGACATATACTAAAAAGTATTTGTTGTTTATCTGAAATGCACATTTAACTGGTGTCCTGAATTTAATCTGGCAACTTCCTCCTGTAAAGCCTTTGAGGAAAGAACCTTTTCACTGATTTCTCCCAGGCACTTAGACACTTAGGCACTTATCTTTCTCTACTCCTCCAAGGAAGAGCCCAACCTAGTGAGTCATTCAGCAACTCCGTAATAAACAAGGGAATCTCCAGACTTGCCTCCCCATCTGCAGGCTGTCTTGGTTGTTAATGCTATCTTTCTTATCAGCCAACTTACTCGGGAATCAAGCCACAGCTTTCAACTGTCCCTCCCATCTTTTATAATCAATGTAATTTGGGCAAGATGCCAGCTTTAAAAAAATGCACAGAACCAACTCTTGTAGCTATGGAGATAAGAGGGAAGAAAAAAACCTAAGGAAATAGACAAGCTTTCCTTTTCTTTACAGAAGCTCTTCTTAATGTAACAGGTGACAATTGGTACATACAGGGACAGACAAAAATAGGTTTACTGTTGTGAGAACAGAAAATACAGTTTCTTCTTCTATTATTATTTATTATTTATTTGTATTACAACTGTAAATCTACTTTTTCCCACCCCTGTACATTTCAGCCATTTCCTTGTCCTGAATACATATCAAAGAGAGCAAGGCAAGAGTTAATTTGATTTGACATTTGATGATTTTCCTTTTACTTTATTACTACTATTTTGTGGCATTATAAGGGGTGAGTGATGAAAATGGTCCATTCAATAGTGCAGCCAAAATGGGGTATAGGTAATAAGGGGTTCATTGCCTCTAGAAAATTTACAAATAATAATAAAACTGGCAAGAAACCATCAACAAAACAAGAGAGCCCACTGCATGGGAGAACACATTTGCCAATGTTACATATGATAAGGATTTAATCTCCAAAATTTATAGGGAACTCATACAACTGAACAAAAGGAGATAAACAATCCAATAAAAAATGGGCAAAGGACCTAAATAGACACTTTTCCAAAGTGGACATACAGAAGGCCAAGAGACATATGAAAACATGCTCAAAATCACTAATCATCTGAGAGATGCAAATCAAAACA